>NC_061514.1:269668544-269691303 GCF_022539505.1 Lolium rigidum
AGAATTCAAACATGTGAACTCTCCCCTCTCTTCTCAAAACCCTAAACTAGTGAAGTGAGAAGCAAGTTTGTCGCACTCTCGAAACCCTAACCCAGTAAGGTGTCGAGAGAGAAACTTGTCCCCCTTCGATGCATTTTTGTTTAAAAGCGCGAAATTTCCCCAGAATTTACTATGCAATGCACATCCCTTTCTAAAATCTACCCCTCGATCGTCTCTAAACCTGGGACATTACACCATGTTTCCCCCATCCATGTGTGAGTAATTCCCCCGCTGTAGGCTGAAGGGGATGGTAGGGATTGGATGAGATTGGTCATGTAATAGTGTAAGATTGTTAGGGCATAGTGCCTAGTGTCCGTAATTGGTACTTTGATGATATTGTTGCAACTTGTTATGCTTAATGCTTGTCACTAGGGCCCGAGTGCCATGATCTCAGATCTGAACATGTTATTATTTCATCATGATATTCATTGTTTATGGTCTTACCTCGCAAGTTGTATACACATGTCGTCGTCCGGAACCAATGGCCCCGAAGTGACAAATCGGGACAACCGGAGGGGATGGTAGTGATGTGAGGATCACATGTGTTCACGGAGTGTTAATGCTTTGCTCCGGTACTCTATTAAAAGGAGTAGCTTAATATCCGAGTAGATTCCCTTGAGGCCCGGCTGCCACCGAGCTGGTAGGACAAAAGATGTTGTGCAAGTTTCTCATTGCGAGCACGTACGACTATAATTGGAACACATGCCTATTGATTGCTTTGTACTTAGACACCGTTTTATTATTATCTGCAAATGCCTCGCTTGATTGTTACATGAGTTTCTCTCATCCATGCAACGCCCGTTATCCGTCCCCGTGCCTACGGTATTTTAATCCTGCTGTTTACTATAATCACTCCTGTTGTCTCTCGTTACTCTGTCTGCTTGTTATTTCACTACCGCTACTTGCTATAAAGCGTTACTATCGATAAACTCTTGCGAGCAAGTCTGTTTCCAGTGCGGCTGAATTGACAACTCCGCTGTTAAGGCTTTCAAGTATTCTTTGTCTCCCCTTGTGTCGAATCAATAAATTGGGTTTTACTACCCGCGAAGACTGCTGCGATCCCCTATACTTGTGGGTTATCACGCTCCAGCTTTACCACCTAATCGAAAAAGCAAATGGGTGTTAACGATGATGATGGCATAGCCATTGGAAACACAGTGGCATGATCGTGTCTTTTCCATTGGAAACACAGGGGCAAGCCATTGCCATTGGCAACAAAATGGCATGATCAAGCCATTGCCATTTGCGATGCACTGGCAAGATCAAAAGGTTATATGCAGTGGTAAGACAATGGCATGGTCTTGAACCAATCTTGATCATTCACTTGTCTTGCTAATTCATGGCACTGCAATGATTTCCAATATCCTAATTTGGAGAGTGCAATCATTTGACAGACTGACATTTGCACTCCCCAAATTAGGAAATTCAGAATCCACATGTACCAACTCGAGAATCTAACCTACAAGTTCATGCATCTCAGCCCTAGTGACCGCTGGCCGCTCGCCGGAGAAAGCTAAATCAATGGCGCCGCTGGTATCAAACCCTAACCGCTGCCGAAATATAGGAGATTGGGGACTTACCGTGGAGAAACCGGGTGCTCCTGTCGGCGGAGGAACGCTCTAAGACCTGGACTACGACGTCGAAGTCTAGGAATAAGAGGCATGAGCGTTGAAGGCGGCCGCCAGAGCGATTGAAAAAACCCCTACCAAATCAGTGAGGGTACGACCTGCGAATGTAGGTGTCTTGCCTGCCGCGATGCTATCGGGACCAGGAACCGCCGCCGATGACAATCCTCCCATCAGATCCGTAACCTCGGAGGTGGCCGTCGAGGTCACCGCCCTCCTCGCATGCGGCCTCGCACAGGCCGGGGACGGGCGCTTCAGTGCGGCTGCGAGGCTGGCTCCGCCGGCCACTAGCTGGTCGAGTTGATGCGCCGCCCACACTTCCTTGGTAGGCATCTGCCTGATGGTGGGGAGGCCGGCGGCAGGAGGGGCAAGGCCGGAGGAGCGGCGGCCATGGAGAAACCGAGTGAGGTGAGAATTGTTATAAAAGCGACAAGCAAATAACGAAGAACGATAAAAGAAAACACAGCGGAGACACGAGATTTAACGTGGAAACCCCTTCCAACACAGAAGGGAAAAAACCACGGGCGCTAGCCAGCAAAACTTCACTATATCGGGAAGTGTTTACAAACGCCATGGGTTATCTTATAATCTGATAAACCCTAGCTGGCGGCTTACAAGATGTATATATAGGCGGTGGAAACGACACGTACCCGGGGGGGGGGGGGGGCTGCCGCCCCCCGCACCCCCTTCGCAGGCGTCCCTGCAGGGAATGACATATGGGCTAACTTCAGACTCCGCTACGCTTCGGCCCAAGCCTACCGGCGACGGGCGTCGCTCCTCTTATCAGAAGTTAACCTCCCTTTAGTATATAAATTTGGATCACAAAATAACAAGAATGCCGGTTCACGTTGAGTGAAGTAGAATGCGGAGTCAAGCGATACGTCTCGTCTTCGGCGCTTTCCAACGCGTGCAAAACAATACACACGGCACTCGACAGGCCGTTCCTCTCGAGCCAATTTTCGGCCTGCTTCAAATATCTTGCTATGCAAAATTTTCATGCAACCTAAACCTCCAAATGGCCGTTTTTTGCTCATTGAATACGGAAAAGCCTTTATTAGTAACTAAACATGCCCTAAGTAACCGATGAACTGCGTGGCCGGTACGCGCGAAGGGACGAACGTTTTTTTTCTTCGAAATGGGAGAAATATCGCCACAGCTTCTGCATTCAAAGGATACACATGGCTTTTTTTTATTAAATTATTCACAAAACCTTACAAGAACAATACAAAAGATCAACCTCGAAGCCACCTCACTAAACCTCGAAAGGACGCACGTTTCGCACTCAAAGCGCAAATTATCAGGAGGACACGCGTATGTTGGGTGCGCATCTGCAGTCTGCATCATGTATGTCGCCTTGCAACGTTAAGGCGAGCTGGCCGGGGACAGAGTGGCACCGTTTCTTTCAGTCGTGTCCCAAATTTGGAAGCAACAGCTGAGCTGCGTAGGTGATTTGGAGTGGCAACAGCTGAAGCATCTGTCGTGACGTATGGCGAGGAAACGTCTTAACCAACAGCTGAAGCTTATCTGGTGTTCAGTGCAATGCCGTTACATCTACGATATGTTTTTGGACTTATTGGCTTATTGCTATGAAGAAATCGATTGCTTCATCCGGAAGATTTTTCTGGATCTAGCATCTCTTCTGGCATATTTTTAGGAGCGCAGAAATATTTCTGCCGCTTCGAATCATTTTCAATTAAGGATGGCTTGTAGATACCCGTTTATGGGAGGACAAGTGATTAGATAATACCACGCCTCGCTTTGTATAATATAGTTCGTCACAAGAGCGACATTATCGATGCTGCTATGTAGTCTTCTCCTCCGAATATAACGTTCAAAAGAGATTTAATGAGCCAAAGACTAGCATCTTAGAATGCTTTGCTTTAGCGTTTGGTTTCTGTCCAATTAACACAAGAGACGGATGAATTTCAATGAAATCTATATGAGAGTGGCATTTTCTATGTTGTTTCCCAGTACAAATATTTGATCCAGCCAGTGATACCAGTTAGTATTAGCAATACTAGAAAGATTTCGAAGATGAACATAACACTGAAGATCAAAATATTTGGTTAGTATCTTCGTCGAGGAGTGATGTTTACCAAAGATAACCTTGCTAAAAGTAATTGGCATGATAGTAGAAACTGTGTTTCCAATCTTCAGGATACGACAATTAAACACTTATTTTTCCAATGTTAGTTTGGCAGATCTATATGGTCAGTCATCCAAATAGAATCTGACTTGTATCCTTCATGTAGTGTTGCCAATATATTTAAGAATTTGCTTCACGGTATTGATCGCAGATTTAGAACTTTTATAAGGGTGATAGCGTCTATATTATTTGGTCGTTTTGCCTATATAGAAATGATAAAGTGTTTAACGACAAAAAATAACTTTCTTATGTAGGTTATCTACCAGTGCACTAGTACGCTTCGTTCATGCCCATCTCTACAACGAGTGGAGAACTACGACTTGTTTACGGAGATCCATACACGGTTAGAGGTCAAATCAAGGGAATTTTTTTCCCAACATGACGACTGTATAGTCTCTAGATTGGATCACCTCATCCTTAGCGTTTCACGATTTCTCAATGATGATACCTATTTCAACTTTTTCATTTTTAGCAACTTTGGGAGTTTGGTTTGTGCAGTGCATCCTATTATTTTATTTAGATAACAACTGATGGAATTTATTGGTGAAACCGATTACAAACGACTTCAAAAATAAAAGAAAATACAATATGATTCCATACTTTTGCAAGAATGACCTTACACCATACTTTCAAAACGCAATCAAGCCCATCGTCCTCGTCGTCACCAACCAAGTACAGAGATCAGATCCAGAAGCAGCACATCTTCCAACACCATCGTATCGCCGCCGCCGCCTTCGCCACACTGGGATTTGAACACTGAAGGAGTGCCCACCCTGAAAGGTGAGAGCTAATAATCTTTTCCAGACCATCGGGCGGGCAGGAGATGGGGAAGATCAAGCAATACCTCCAAACAAAGACCCCCGAGCAGTAGACACAAACCACCAGCAGAACTCTCCACCATCTGGCAGGTTTAGGCATCGACACGTCAAGCCGCCTCCTCCCCTCGCCACCAAGGCCGTCCGGAAGAAGCTGCAAGACGCGGCAGCTGCACACCACCAGAAGAAAACAAACGACCCTAAAAAGGAAGACGGTGGTGCCATCCCCTTCCTCTCCCTCGCCACCACAGCTGGACGAGGGGAAGACAACAGCACCAGCACTCCTCCGACTCCTGAACAGACTCCACAAACTTCACGGAAGGGTCGAAAATCAACCGCACCCGGGGACACCCTCCCCAGATCTACAGATTTGAGAGGATACCCGACCAGCAGCTCACCGGCGCCGCCACAAGTGGCCTCGCCGAGATGTGGATCGAGATCCAGCAACCTTATTCTGAAGCGATGCCGCCTCCACCATCCCGACGACGTTCCCCGAGACCCTAGATGAAACCAAGCTGAGTCGCTACCCGGCGAAGTCGGAGAGGATCCCCCGCCGCCGCCACATTGCCGGGGCTTCGCCTGGCGGCGCCACCGGCGGCGGCGGCAGGAGGAGGAGGGTGTTGGTGGGGGGCTAGGGTTGGGGGCGGTGGGAGGAGGAGGAGACGGGTAAGATGAGTTTTAATTATATGTGCATCCTAATTCCAATTATGCAAAGACCACGTGTAATACTTAATCTTCTTAAATAAAGTAATAGCATGCCTTTTTATCAGGAAAAAAATGTTCCCCCTCTCCTATAACTTCATGCCCCAACTCATTTTTTCGAGATTTTCATTCCTTCTATGAGTTTTTATTTCATACGGGTACCCAAATCCTTGATCTCAAGCTGGGCTGCAGGGTGGCCCCACGTTCCACCACCAGAAACTCATCCACCCGATTACCTAAGAAGAAAGTCACATCTCTACGCACAGACGAAGAGAAAAAATCAGAAAAGGAAGAAACATCGACGAAAGAGAGAGTGCCTTTTCACATCCAACGGACGGAGGAACACGAAGCATTGGCTAAGCAACTGCTGAACCGCTCGAGGGGCGCACGTTTCGCCGTGAAAGTGCAAATAATTGTCACGACACCATGAGGACCGCCGATGTTGGGTGCGCATCTGCAGTCTGCATCATAAGCGGCGGGGACAGAGTGCTACCGTTTCTTTCACTTCTGTCCCAAATTTAGAAGCGAAAAAAACAATACCTGAGCTGCGGAGCTGATTTGGAGTTGCTGACAGCTCAAGCAGCTGTCGTAACGCCAGGCGAGGAAACGTCGTAACCGACAGATGAAACTTGCCTGGTGTTCAATGCAACGCCGTTACATCTACGATCTATTTTTGGACTCATTGCTTTGAAGAAATCGATTGCTTCGTCCAGAAGATTTTTCTGGATCTAGCATCTCTCCTATCTCCACCACCTGCTCTCTCTCTCTGTCTCATTTCATCTCTCAATCGAGAGATCGATAATTTGTCCCCCGCCACCCAGACCACCTCCCGATCCATTGGGAGATGATTGGTTTTCTTTCTCGTTTCATCTGTTGAGAGATAATCCGTCCTCTCAATCTCTCATCATCTCTTCACATTTCCTTATCTGAGAGATTGAGAGATAAATAATTCTCTCGCCATTCCATTTGTTGAGACACAATTCATCATCTCCCTCTCATCCAATTTGTTCAGAGAAAATTCCATTCATTGTTTCTGCACAACACTAAGGACATCGCAGAATGCAACAGAATCAGGACATTTCTCATCACGACGGCCAAGAAGGTAACAATTTCGGATTAATTTGTTTCCCCACCTTTTGCAAATTGTGCCGAAAGAAGAGAATTATCTGCGAATGCAATGCAACTGAAATTCTCACGCGCACAATTCAAAAGCATTGTTCCTGACTATACATGTTTTTCACAACTTTCATCAGATTTTTTTTTTTAAAAAAAGAACAAACATCCAATCATATCAGAGGTTGCCGTTTCCTTATTTCGCAATTTCAGGACCGTCTGGATCGATGACGCCTCCGTCGAAGAACGAGGAAGAGCCCCCTAACCCTCCGGCGTCCACGACCAGCTTCGTATTGGGATTGTAAGATGCTAACTAACGCCACGCCCTAAATTAGTTTCAGCCTTGCTACGAGGAGACATCAATTCCTCATGACAGTTTCCTGTGTGATATTGCAGTTTCACCGCGCTATGTTGCTGCTGCTTGGTCGACGAGCCGCTCATGTGACGACATGGCTGTTTTGCGTGTTGCACCGTGCTTTGTACAGACTGCAGAAAACATGCAATCAAAATTCAGTGCCTCTGATCTGTTCCTTGTGTTTTTTATGAAATTCGCAAATATTCCTTACACGTGAGTGTTAGTGGAATGTCTACGGTACATGGTGCAGCCCATTGTGAGAGGCAATCGAAGCTGAGTGTGGACGAATGGTTCCAAAGTTCCACAAGAGTAAAACCCATCTCAAGAACAGAAATATCGTATTATGTTCAGCTGCAAAGGCAGTGAAAATAATGGAATAAAGTGATGCCGCCAAATTCAAATAAATTGATAAGAGATAGCACGGGATGAAAATTTTAACTGTTTGTATTTATAATCCACAATGCCAGGAGAAATGTGACGATTTTAATGTCAAAACACTACTACTACATGTATTTTTATGCTAAAAGTTCACCAGTCTAATCCTCAACATCATTACAAGAAAACCCAAAAGTGCTAAATATCCAAAAAAAATCATTGGACCACCTAGCGATGATTACAAGCACTCGAACAAGCCGAAGGCGACCACCATCCTCACCCCTCTCTCATTGAAGCCGGACAAAGCTTGTCGTACTAGAGCTTATTCTAGTAGACGGACAGAAAGTCGTCGTGCTAAGGAAGACCCCAAAGAAAACGCACGAGAGCAACATTCATCGTTGATGAAGTTTCAGAAGGAACACATACCAAATCCAACGAGATCCGTCGGGGAAAAACCTCCACACGCCCTCTAACGATGCTAGATGAACAGAGGATGTTTTCGGCTTCCAACATCTACTTTAGCAAAATTCAGTTGGCGAGACATCATTGGACGGTAGAAGGATCGATGAGTGTGACCGGCTTTGACAACAAGTACCTACACGCACGCCCCGTGGAAACACAAGATGTGGCAATGCCAACGCGCACTTATGTCGTGCAGGAACTGAAGTGGGTGGCTCAAAGCTCAACTTTGGAGATAAAAATTTAGAAATCAATCTATAATGGGGCTCGTCATAATCAATGCAAGTCTCACAAACCCTTCTTGAAGAATTTTTCTAGAAGTTTGTATTTATATTTGTTTTGGTCAATTTTCATAGGGTTTGTGTTAGGTTCATAGCCTTTAAGTTAGTTTGGTGGAGCTCGTGTCCTAAGACAGGCGGCATGGGATTCGACTTTGTTGCCTAGCTTTGGTAGCACTTTTTTTTATATGCACTTGGTCAAATTTTACAAAATTTAACTTTTCCAAAACTAATACTCCACACTATATTTTGTGTAGTGAGGTTGTTGAGAGGAAGTTAGGATAAAACTTGCTTTCCATGAACACAAACATGTCATACAGGCTCTGTCTTGCCCAAGTAAGCTATGGAAATTTGACCTATTGAGTCATGTGGGTAAGTGTACGGCCTCTACTAAATGACAAAATTAAAGTACTTAGCCGTGTCTTAGATGACAACTACGAGCGACTCTACCTAAAGTTGTCTAGAAGGTCTCTCTCATCCTAATTCTTTAAGTAAAAAACTGATGGGTTCAATAATGGGCAGTGGGCACTTGCGTGAACTAATGATATCCTTAGAATTATTTTGGAGAAAATAGCTACCTAGTGGGTCCTTAGTATTATTTCTAAAAAAGGAGAAGTTTTTGGAAAAGCTAGGATAAAACTTGTTTTCCACAAATCAGCCAAACTTCACTTAGCCAAATAATCATGAAAATGTTAGGCTCCATATGTTTCCACCAAAAAGTGACAACTTGCCATTACATTCAAGGGATTTCTATTTTCGTGCCCTCGGATCCTTAGTTGTACTCAGTTTTCCCCAGCTCCTTAGTTTTTCCTCAGTTTTCCCCACGACCTTGTCTGAAACCCGCAGAAGGAGCTCGGACGGACGATTCCCGTTTAGTTGACGTTGGTTGGTGCTGGCAAGTGGGGCCGCTGTTGGTGCCCCGCAGTGGACACGTCTTCACTTATCCAGATCATCGTGGAACCCACAACTTGTCCACGTTAGCGCGCCGGACCCATAGCTTACCCAGGTGACCGTTGCAAAATGGGAGCCCGAGCTAGCCCCGTGCCCGTGCCCGTGCCATTGCTTCCCCTTTCTTTCCCCGCGCCCGTGCTTGTGCCATTGCTTCCCCTTTCTTTCCCCGTGCCCCATTGTTCTTCTTCTCCGCCAGCGGCAGCCCTTCTCCGGCAGGCGGGTGATGTCTAGTTTCTCTTCGACCTCCCGTTCTTCATGGCCGCAGTATGGACCCGTGTCTTTGACAAGATGCCCTGACTGTCCACGTCAGGAGCCTCTGAAGCGGTCGATCTGTAAGACGGACGAGAACAGCAACCGTGGACGTGAGTTCCTTGCATGCGAGAGCTTGCCATATAGAGAGGGGGATAAGGTTAGATCTCGCTCCAATTTCACTGTTTTCTCTCGATTTTCTTGTTATTCCCTCGAATTTGGGATTTAGGGTTCACGTTGTTGTTTTCAGATCCTGAAGAAATGCAGGCATTTCGAGTGGATTGATGTGTACGTTCAGAGGCTTCAATTGCAGGAATCAATTGGCGCTATTGGGGAGCGCAATTTGGGAGGGGGGGGACTTGTTGTAGAGAATGCGGCGGAGAGAGGAGCCGTTCCGATTATGCCTAATGCTGCCAATGCAGGACTGGTGGAAGTGAAGGGAGAACTGAAGAAAATGAACAAGCAGTTAAAGGCGATTGATCGAGTTGAAGAAGCAAGCTAATCTGATGGCTGGTTGTTTTTCTGTTGTATAATTGCGATCGGATTCTTATCATTGCTCACCAGGCGCTAGAAGTTGTTACAAGGGATACCTTGTTACAAATCCATTATTCAGTTACATGTACCTGTAGTTGTTTTCATAGTTAGTGTGTGCATTCACCGAAATTACCAACTATATTGGAATGCTAAAGAAAGTTGATAATTGTTAGAGGGGTGACAATAATGCCTTCACCGAAATCCGCAAATATATATGCCTCATGTTTATACCAAAATTATACCACTTTTGGGCCGTTTCAAATTACCAAAACTATATCCCAAACTATATCCCCTAAAAGAAAAGGAAAGCGAAAGAAAGTTGATAATTGTTAGAGGGGTGACAATAATGCATTCACCGGAATTCGCAAATATGTAAGCCTCATGTTTATCCCAAAATTATACCACTTTTGGGCCGTTTCAAATTACCAAAACTATATCCCAAACTATATCCCCTAAAAGAAAAGGAAAGCGAAAGAAAGTTGATAATTGTTAGAGGGGTGACAATAATGCATTCACCGAAATTCGCAAATATGTATGCCTCATGTTTATACCAAAATTATACCACTTTTGGGCCGTTTCAAATTACCAAAACTATATCCCAAACTATATCCCCTAAAAGAAAAGGAAAGTGAAAGAAAGTTGATAATTGTTAGAGGGGTGAAAATAATGCATTCACCGAAATCCGCAAATATGTATGCCTCATGTTTATACCAAAATTATACCACTTTTGGGCCGTTTCAAATTACCAAAACTATATCCCAAACTATATCCCCTAAAAGAAAAGGAAAGCGAAAGAAAGTTGATAATTGTTAGAGGGGTGACAATAATGCATCCAGAGAGAGAGAGAGGGGTGGCCACGAAGAGAGAGAGAGGGGTGGCCACGAAGAGACGGGGAGGGGTATACTGCCCGTTAGATCAGTTGATCAACGGTTCGTGGAGTCGATCCGTGTGACAACGGCTCAACCAATCAGGATAAGTTTGGGCTTCTGAGAACATTTGTGACAGAACTTGAGGGCAAAACTGAGTAGTACTAAGAATCCAAGGGCACATAAATAGTAAATAGACTAACGGATTCAAACAAAAAAATTACAAAACGAAAAATGCGTGTTTTGTACAATATAATTCATATTGGGCTACATCAAATTATTTGCAATTCAAATATACATGAGTGTGACAATTATGGCATCATTTAGACA
Source organism: Lolium rigidum (assembly GCF_022539505.1). Lineage (NCBI taxonomy): Eukaryota > Viridiplantae > Streptophyta > Magnoliopsida > Poales > Poaceae > Lolium > Lolium rigidum. The sequence continues at coordinate 269,679,382 of NC_061514.1, forward strand.
AACTATATTTTTGGGGAAGATGTTTTGCAAAGGGGTTTGAGTGGAAAACCATGCATCTTCATAGCTACACTACTGATTCTGAGAAGTGGCAATTTGTGGTTAAACTTGATTTATATATGTTTGTTAAGGTTTTCTAGGTGGCAGGTTGGGTAGGAAGACTCCATGAGTAGGTGCCACTATGTTTTTATTTTTTTGGATTTTTTTGCGCATGAAATGACTCAATTAGATATCTTAATCTCATTTGTTGACTCTCTGTTGACCAGCTACTTGAGGGTAAAACTGAGTATATTGCACTTACCAGTCTAAGTACTCGAGGGGAAAACTGAGTACAGATAAAATTTCTATATAAGGCCCGAGGTTATAACTGAGTACACCAAACGTCCCAGGGTTAGACTCGTGTCACGGTGCACGCTGCAGCCGTGCATAGCGGACGCGTGTTGCGGTACACGCCACCTTCGTCTTTATAGAGCCCTTTTTCTCTCCCTCGACGCACGTTCCCACTGCAACCGCTTCTCATGTCCCATCATCTTCTCCACAACCGAATAAAAAACCCCGAAGAAAACCGCCGGCGATGGACAAGAATGAGATGCCCATTGTCGGCGCATCAGCCGCCGGCGCATCAGCCGCTGCCCCCGTCTAGGCCCCTGTCGCTGCTTCCAACGTAGCAGCCGGCGCATCAACCGCTGCCCCCGTCCAGGCCCCTGTCGCTGCTTCCAACGTAGCAGCCGGCGCATCGGCCGCCGCCACCGTCCAGGCCCCCGTCGCTTGGAACCCGTACGAAACAGTACCGTACGTCGCGCCGGAGAACCTCTACGACACCAGCATCGTCGACGACGAGCCGGAGGTAACCCTTTGCTCCCTTGTTCTTATCCCATTTCAATCCTTTTGTGTTAGATCTAGCGTTATTAGGGTAAGTCTGTTCCTAGTTCAATCCATTTGTGTTAGATCTTGCGTTATTAGGGTGCGTCTATTCCTAGTTCAATCCTTTTGTGTTAGATCTTGCGTTATTAGTGTTTGTGATTTGCTTTTGATTAAGATTTGTGCCGATGATGATGAATATTTTGGCACAAATTGATTCAGGGTTTGGTCAGTAAACAATTGGTGTGTACAAATTTGTTGTGCGTGATCTTTGGTTTACTGACTCAAATCCGGGATATAAGTGTGTCCAATGTAACTGAGGCTACCTCTTTTTTTCGAGCCCATATTATCATGCATGATCTTTGTTCACTCTCTGTTCCATCATCGTTGCAATTGACTCCTGATACGTCTCCGACGTATCGATAATTTCTTATGTTCCATGCCACATTATTGATGATATCTACATGTTTTATGCACACTTTATGTCATATTCGTGCATTTTCTGGAACTAACCTATTAACAAGATGCCGAAGAGCCGATTGTCTGTTTTCTGCTGTTTTTGGTTTCGAAATCCTAGTAACGAAATATTCTCGGAATTGGACGAAATCAACGCCCAGGGTCCTATTTTGCCACGAAGCTTCCAGAAGACCGAAGAGGAGTCGAAGTGGGGCCACGAGGCGCCGCCACACTAGGGCGGCGCGGCCCAGGCCCTGGCCGCGCCGACTGTAATATCCCAGGTATTGGGGTTACAAAAATAGAGGAAACAGATGTGTGCATTGCATTCATGCATAGAAAATCTGGGGAATTTTCGCGCTTTAAAGTAAAACAGATCACGATGAATCGAAGTTTCACTTGACCTTGGTGGAATTGAAGTAGCTCATCAAGTCAAGCGCTATAAACCTCAATGTGACTTTGTTAAAACATTGTTTTGGGTAAAGATGATTTGATCTAAGGGGTTAGATCAAATGGAATTAAAATCAACACAACAACACTTGAATCAATGATCATTTGTGTGATCTCATAACAGATCATAATAAGGTAATCCTTGTCATAATATATGAACACCAATTCAATTGCAAACCAAGAAACAATAATTGGGAAACCATTCTTCACTTATCTTTTCCATGTCTTAAACTAATCCTTGATCCTACCATGAACCTCATGGTATTCATTTTTACTTCATTCTTGGAAACATGACATGGAGATCAACTCAAGAAGTATATATTCTTCTCTATTCCAAATTATTAAGCATCAAACCTAGAGAGGTGAGAGTTCTATTATAACTATTAAAGGAGCAATGACAAACCTTGAGCTAAACCCTGGATATACATCTATGTAAATAAAACCTCATCTTAAGAGCACAACCTTGGGATATTATTCAAGTCCTTCCAAATGAGAGAAACCATAGATACTAATTTTTATCTTTACATAATTAAGAATCAAGAACAACCTTGAGCTAAAGTATTAGCTTGCAAACCATTTTCCTTGGAGTGGTAAGATAACCTAATATCACATGAAATAATAACATATCCATGAATTGATAAAGTAAGGAGGAGATTAATTCAACCAAGATAGCCAAGTGGAGTTTTAGACTTGTTATCTATTGAGATATGGTGAATACACCATAAACCCTAGAATAACTGTTCTTAAATGAGAGAGCTCAACCTATGGTGTTATACTCAAGATAATTGAGACAACCATAACCATGCCCATTCAAGAAACTATAAAAGAAAGTCTATATTGAGTAGATCAAGACAACACTTGATCTTTAGAGTGAGAAACCAAATTCATCAAAGATACCTTAGCAAGCCAAACCTTGATCATTATAAATTGAGTAATGATCATAAACCCTAAGAACTTGAGGTAAGGAAATTAAGAATAAGTGGATCATGCCTAATCCATGATCATGCTTTGGAGAAATAGGAGAATAATCCAAGTGCTAACACTTATATGAATAAAAGGTATTGTTCACCACATGAAATTATAGGGAGATCACTAGTATGCAACCCTAGTTTATGCATCACTATGGAGATCATAATATGAAGTAAGCCACAATGAAATTCCAAACCATGTGCAATTAGGTGAATATGCTTTTAAACCTAGAATTGCTCACTAAGTAAAATCTTATGCTTCAATTCTTCAACATAAGAAACACCTTGTGCTATATTATATAGTTAAAACCATATGTATAGTGATCAAATATTTATCTTGGTAACCAAGAACAACCATGATGGAACACTACCTACCCTAGATCCTTTCAATAATATTGTTAACTTTACAAGGGGCTTGAAATAGAAACCATAAAACCCTAATAGATCTAATGCTCACATAAAATCATATGGGAACAACCAATTTCCCAAATAGAAACCAACTCCTAATAACTAACTCTGAAATACTTTGAGTTAAGATTATCAACTCTATTAATTCCAAATAGAGTTGATTCATATATAAAAAAAAGAATTAAAATGAAAACACAAACTCATGTTTAATTGCTATATTGAATAAGGCCACATATGTGAAATTTAATCAACTATAAAATGCTTTTCTCAATTGGGAGAGTGGTGTGATGGTCAATGCACTAAATACTCAGCAAACTCCAATTATGTAACACCTGCAAAATAAGAAGATTCAAATTTGAAATTTAAAAGCAGAATTCAAAACAGAAATAGAAAGAAAACGAGAAAACAAAATAAAAGAAAGAGGCTTACCTGGCCGCAGCAGCCCAGTTCGTAGCCCAACACCACAGCCCAACAAGCAGCCCAGGACCAGCCCATCTATTAGGACCCAAAGTAGCCCACCGTACCGATTCGCAGGGGGGGCGTCGTCTTCCTCCTACGCATGGTCGACACGGTGTAGACGTGCAGGACTTCGCCGGCCACCTCACCGTTGTCGATCAAGACGAGCGCGGACGCCAGCAACCAACTCAACAACGTGGACAAGAAGTCCCGCGTCCGAGCTTATCTAAACACGACCAAATTCGTGCCAGAAATCATCGTCGACGTCACCGTCGCATCTGTACCGTCACCGGCGACGTGCCATCGCCTCAGTGCTCTCCTAGGGCTATAAATAGGCCAAGCAGATCTCCGTGAACTCCTTGTTCTTCGACGCCACTCCATTCTCTCTCAATCCCTCTGTATTCCCCGCAAACAACCATGCCCCGTCGCCGGAGTTCATCACGAACCCAACCATAGAGGCAACCCCGAGCCAACCGAGGAGCTCCGATGATGCGCCGTGTCGAGTAGAGCCTCCCGGAGGAAGATAGCATCCAGGGAAGCATTGGGGAGTCCAATTTGTCGATTCCCTTTCGCAGTTCATCTCCGGCATGGGAGCAATCGAGCTCGTTTCCTCCCACGATCGACGCCATCGACCCTCTAGGAAGAATCAGGGTAAGATTTCGCGCCTCTAGCACCTTCTATTGCATCCTTGGGCCGCCTGTAGCTCGGGTTTGGGGTCTCGCCGGAGTTGCGCCGCCGCAGACGCATTCGACGGTGATGCTCCGGTAGTCCCTTCGCAAAACCAACACTACCAGTAGCTTCCCTATCCATTGCTGATTCGAACGGAACCAAAATCGTGTCCTCCCGTGCCCTAAATCGGCGGCGCCGTCTCCTACTGCCCGCCGGCGTTGAGCCGCCGGCAAGGCCGACGTGGCAGTGGGGCCATCGCTGGCTCTTTTGACCGGTCGCTGCCTACGTGGTCACGGACCTGGTCAAAGACCCCACCGGTCAGCCCTGTAGATAGATCTGAACCGGTATGTGTAGCCTTTTTCATTTAATTGAAAATCCAGAAAATAGTTTAAACTTTACAAATTCATAGAAAATTCATTTTAACTCAGAAAAATGCAAATAAGATATAAAAATTCTTAGAAAATTAATCTCTATCCAATAAAAATATAATATGGAATTTTTATTTTTAATAAAAATTCAATTATTTAATACTTATGATTTAAGCATTTAATTTTAATTCACAATACAATTAAAATTCAATAATTAGGAAAACTTTCTAAATTAAATAAAAACCAGTAAATAAATAAAGAAAACATTAAAATTAAATTTCTTTATTTGTTAATTGGTAAATCCTTATTAGAAGGATTTCAACCCTAAATAACAAATACCTTAATTATTAAATCCATTAAAAATATTAAAATGCCAAATTCAATATTAGTTTTATTTCCAAGTTACTAATAACTTCAACTTTGCCATGAAGTTATTAATCATAGAACCATAGGGTAAATAGCAAACCCTAATTCATTATGAAATGATGTGACAACCTTACCATTTCATGTGAAACCTAAAACCCTAGTTCAACTAGGAACCAAAGCTCCATTAATCAAATTGAAACTTAATTTACTTCTAAACCTAAAACCTAGGTTGAGGTATGTGATCAAGAGACATTGTATTCATATCTAGATCCATAATTAGCCACTAAGTGCATATCCAGGTCCACATAAAATATAGGAGTCTATCACTAAGACTTTAGCATTCCATGTGTTCATCCCCTCAAACCTAGATGATCAAATAGGAACACCTAAGTCTAAACCCTAATTCCTATCATCAAAAGTATCAACCTTACTCATACCTATATAGCATCACACCATTGTGATGAACTCCAATAGCATCTATGCCCAATAATTACCATTACATAACCATACTCCACTAAACCCTACTAGTGTGAGATACTTATGAACCATCCTATTTTAAGGAGCCAATTATTCCTTATTTGATAGAACCAACAGTAAAACCTAGACCACCTCAACCCTAATTGATATACTTCTTGTTATTTAAGAAGTATGTTCTTCAAAAGTTATTCTTTTGAAGAAAATAAAGAATCATCATCAACCCTGCTTATAAGGACTTATAAACCCTAGCTAGCTATCACCAACAAGATGAACCAATCATGATAGCAACCTTGTATGAATAATTTCTTAGAATGCCAGGCTTAACTCAACCTTACAAGCCCTAAGTGTTGATTAATCCAACTAGGTTGTGATCCATCTAATACCTATACCAAGCAACTACATGCAGCCATAGTCAACCATAGAAAACCACCCACTTAATTATCATACTTGTTCTTTATTAAAGAACATGTTCTTCAAAAGTTATTCTTTTGAATTATATAATAAGTAATCATTAACCATGCCATATAGTACTAAAACTGACCACTGTTATTTACTTGGTAACATTAGGCCAATTATCAGTCTTTGTGTGCTCAATTGATTACTATGTTTTATTACCTACCTGTTCATGATACCAAGTAATCCCACCTGAATAAGAACCTTGTATGTGAATCACTCTAAAAGTGCAACACACCCTGAACTAATCATTACCACTCACTAATCCTAAATCATCGGGGTTAGGTCACGCTTAGAGCGATTGCATCTCATACTTATGCATTATTGCATTCTTGCCAATCTTTTAAACATCGTCCTTACCGGACGATGATGCTATTTCAGAATTTGGAGTTAGTGCGTATCGAAGACCTTGTCTGCATAATCTTGCAGTCAAGAAAGGCAAGTTCATCACTTGCTCATGTCATTTGAGTATTTCTATCAAATTACTTGCAAAGTATTATGGTTATCACTATTGCACAAAAATCAAAACCACTACTTTCATAACTATGAATATGACTAAGTGGTGGGCAATGGAACCATGGATTGTGTTGATATGGTGGAGGTTCCATTGCACGGGTTTATATCCATCTAGGATTAAACAACAAATGTCGCCAGTTATTCTTGTGCCGTAATACCCGTGTTAACCATAAGATCCGGAGTGGGACGGAGTAGTCAAAAGTGTTTCCACCTCTCGTTCATCAACGGATGCGCTTTACCGTAGTACACTTGTAATCCAAGGGGGCAAGGCTGGTGAGGCTGGGGAGTCCTAAGTCCCCACGGCATAGTCCGTAGTACACTTGTCGCCCGAAGGAGCAAGATGGTGAGGCTGGGGAGTCCTAAGTCCCCACGGTATTGCGGTCTATGAGGGATTGTAAGGTGTCCGGAACGGTCTATCCATGATGATAGGGGAAGGCATATGAATGCCGGAACGGTCTCATCATGGATATAGGGGAGGACAATCTTACAAAAGGGTGGGTGTTCGAGGTAGCGGAGGAACATGATTGGCTAGACCTTATACCGGGCCTCACACCATAGGAAGTGTGGACAAGCCTGCAGCTTGGTTGGCACCAAGGTTAAGATCTCTTATGGGTAAAGCAACACACCTCTGCGAGTGTAAAGAACCGTGACCTGTCACTCCTCGTTCGGGATATGGAGCTCGCGAACAGCTGCCGGAAAGGAGCTCCATGAAGTTCTAGTAAACCGGTGAAGGCCGACGGACATAGTTCTTCCGAATAAAAGCAACCTCTTGAAGAAATGATTATGAAAACCTGCATTGGTATTAGACTTTACGGTCTAATGTCGTAGCTAGTGCATTAAACACCTCTTTCCTATAATGAACTTGTTGAGTACGCTCGTACTCATCCCACTCTTAAATCCCCTGCTTAGATTTGGAGGCAACGAAGGAGGATCTACAGTGCAACTCGAAGGCCGAGGAGTCAACAACTACTTCACAAGACAGGACCCTGTCAGAAGAGTCAGATACCACATACATCAAGGAGAAACCTAGTTTAGCAATAGAAAGGAACTAGCTTCCTAGACTTAGCTCCTATTTAGCTAGAATCTATTCATAGCCACAGTAGCTAGTTAAATACTCTACAAGTAGAGTTCGTGTTAGGATTAGACCACGAGTCGTTCTTCTGGAGTTTATTTGCAGTTTTACCTCATTATAAAGTAGGAGGCTGTGATGATCTTATGTAACAGAGTCAGTGTTGTAATTCTATAGACATGCCTTGGACCCGCATATGTTTCTGTTGTACCACTCTGAGCGATATAATACTAGTGGAACGGTGTTTCATTGGTGTTATATCAGACTTGCATACTACACCATGCAGTGGTATGCCGGGTCACCACACCGACCTATGGTGTGGGGCCCTCGTGTGGCCCCCCGCGTTGCCCTTCCGCCTACTTAAAGCCTCCGTCGCGAAACCCCCAGTACCGAGAGCCACGATACGGAAAACCTTACTGAGACGCCGCCGCCGCCAATCCCATCTCGGGGGATTATGGAGATCTCCTCCGGCACCCTGCCGGAGAGGGGATTCATCTCCGGAGGACTCTTCACCGCCATGGTCGCCTCCGGAGTGATGAGTGAGTAGTTCACCCCTGGACTATGGGTCCATAGCAGTAGCTAGATGGTTGTCTTCTCCTCATTGTGCTTCATTGTTGGATCTTGTGAGCTGCCTAACATGATCAAGATCATCTATCTCGTAATACTATATGTTGTGTTTGCGGGATCCGATGGATAGAGAATACTATGTTATGTTAATTATCAAGTTATTACCTATGTGTTGTTTATGATCTTGCATGCTCTCCGTTATTAGTAGAGGCTCGGCCAAGTTGATGCTAGTAACTCCAAGAGGGAGTATTTATGCTCGATAGTGGGTTCATGTCTCCGTGAATGCGGGGAGTGACGAAACCCCTAAGGTTATGGATGTCTTGTTGCCACTAGGGATAAAACATTGATGCTATGTCCGAGGATGTAGTTATTGATTACATTACGCACCATACTTAATGCAATTGTCTCGTTGTTTTGCAACTTAATACCGGAAGGGGTTCGGATGATAACCTCGAAGGTGGACTTTTTAGGCATAGATGCGAGCTGGATGGCGGTCTATGTACTTTGTCAGTAATGCCCAATTAAATCTCACTATATTTATCATGACATGTATGTGCATTGTTATGCCCTCTCTATTTGTCAATTGCCCGACTGTAATTTGTTCACCCAACATGCTTTTATCTTATGGGAGAGATGATGGCGTGTATTTCACACGTTCGTTGGGCAACCCCAAGAGGAAGGTATGATGCGCACAGCAGCAAGTTTTCCCTCAGAAAGAAACCAAGGTTTATCGAACCAGGAGGAGCCAAGAAGCACGTTGAAGGTTGATGGCGGCGAGATGTAGTGCGGCGCAACACCGGAGATTCCGGCGCCAACGTGGAACCTGCACAACACAACCAAAGTACTTTGCCCCAACGAAACGGTGAGGTTGTCAATCTCACCGGCTTGTCGTAACAAAGGATTAACCGTATTGTGTGGAAGATGATTGTTTGCAGAGAAAACGATAGAAACAAGTATTGCAGCAGATTTGTATTTCGAGTATTAGAGAATGGACCGGGGTCCACGGTTCACTAGAGGTGTCTCTCCCATAAGATAAAAGCATGTTGGGTGAACAAATTACAGATCGGGCAATTGACAAATAGAGAGGGCATAACAATGCACATACATGACATGATAAGTATAGTGAGATTTGATTGGGCATTACGACAAAGTACATAGACCGCCATCCAACTGCATCTATGCCTAAAAAGTCCACCTTCAGAGTTATCATCCGAGCCCCCTCCGATATTAAGTTGCTAAACAACAGACAATTGCATTAAGTATGGTGCGTAATGTAATCAACAACTACATCCTCGGACATAGCGCCAATGTTTTATCCCTAGTGGCAACAGCACAACACAACCTTAGAACTTTCGTCACACTGTCCCGAGTGTCAATGCAGGCATGAACCCACTATCGAGCATAAGTACTCCCTCTTGGAGTTAAAAGTAAAAACTTGGCCGAGCCTCTACTAGTAACGGAGAGCATGCAAGATCATAAACAACACATGTATAATAACTTGATAATTAACATGACATAGTATTCTCTATCCATCGGATCCCGACAAACACAACATATAGAATTACGGATAGATGATCTTGATCATGTTAGGCAGCTCACAAGATCCAACAATGAAGCACAATGAGGAGAAGACAACCATCTAGCTACTGCTATGGACCCATAGTCCAGGGGTAGACTACTCACTCATCACTCCGGAGGCGACCATGGCGGCGTAGAGTCCTCCGGGAGATGATTCCCCTCTCCGGCAGGGTGCCGGAGGCGATCTCCTGGATCCCCGAGATGGGATCGGCGGCGACGGCGTCTCAGTAAGGTTTTCCGTATCGTGGCTCTCGGTACTGGGGGTTTCGTCACGGAGGCTTTAAGTAGGCGGAAGGGCAAGTCAAGAGGCGGCACGGGGGCCCACACCATAGGCCGGCGCGGCCAGGGGTGGGGCCGCGCCGCCCTAGGGTTTGGCCACCCCGTGGCCCCTCTTCGTCTCGTCTTCGGACTTCGGAAGCTTCGTGGAAAAATAGGCCCCTGGGCTTTGATTTCGTCCAATTCCGAGAATATTTCGTTACTAGGATTTACGAAACCAAAAACAGCGAGAAAACGAGCAAGCGGCACTTCGGCATCTTGTTAATAGGTTAGTTCCGAGAAAATGCACAAATATGACATAAAGTGTGCATAAAACATGTAGGTATCATCAATAATATGGCATAGAACATAAGAAATTATCGATACGTCGGAGACGTATCAAGCATCCCCAAGCTTAGTTCTGCTCGTCCGAGCGAGGTAAAACGATAACAAAGATAATTTCGAAGTGATATGCCATCATAACCTTGATCATACTATTTGTAAACATATGTAGTGGATGCAGCGATCAAAACAATGGTGATGACATGAGTAAACAAGTGAATCATAAAGCAAAGACTTTTCATGAATAGTACTTCAAGACAAGTATTAATAAGTCTTGCATAAGAGTTAACTCATAAAGCAATAAATCAAAGTAAAGGTATTGAAGCAACACAAAGGAAGATTAAGTTTCAGCGGTTGCTTTCAACTTGTAACATGTATATCTCATGGATAATAGTCAACATAGAGTAATATAACAAGTACAATATGCAAGTATGTAGGAATCAATGCACGGTTCACACAAGTGTTTGCTTCTTGAGGTGGAGAGAGATAGGTGAGCTGACTCAACATAAAAGTAAAGAGAATGGTCCTTCAAAGAGGAAAGCATCGATTGCTATATTTGTGCTAGAGCTTTTATTTTGAAAACATGAAACAATTTTGTCAACGGTAGTAATAAAGCATATGAGTTATGAAAGTTATATCTTACAAGTTGCAAGTCTCATGCATAGTATACTAATAGTGCCCGCACCTTGTCCTAATTAACTTGGACTACCGGATCTTTGCAATGCACATGTTTTGACCAAGTGTCACAATGGGGTACCTCCATGCCGCCTGTACAAAGGTCTAAGGAGAAAGCTCGCATTTTGGATTCCTCGCTTTTGATTATTCTCAACTTAGACATCCATACCGGGACAACATGGACAACAGATAATGGACTCCTCTTTTATGCATAAGCATGTGGCAACAACTATTATTCTCATATGAGATTGAGGATATGTGTCCAAACTGAAACTTCCACCATGAATCATGGCTTTAGTTAGCGGCCCAAAGTTCTTCTCTAACAACATGCATGCTCCAACCATGAAGGTGGTAGATCTCTCTTGCTTCGGACAAGACGGACATGCATAGCAACTCACATGATATCCAACAAGGAATAGTTGATGGCGTCCCCGAAACATGGTTATCGCTCAACAAGCAACTTAATAAGAGATAAAGTGCATAAGTACATATTCAATACTACAATAGTTTTTAAGCTATTTGTCCCATGAGCTATATATTGCAAAGGTGAATGATGGAATTTTAAAGGAAGCACTCAAGCAATTTACTTTGGAATGGCGGGTAAATACCATGTAGTAGGTAGGTATGGTGGACACAAATGGCATAGTGGTTGGCTCAAGTATTTTGGATGCATGAGAAGTATTCCCTCTCGATACAAGGTTTAGGCTAGCAAGGTTATTTGAAACAAACACAAGGATGAACAGTACAGCAAAACTCACATAAAAGACATATGGTAAACATTATAAGACTCCATACCGTCTTCCTTGTTGTTCAAAACTCAATACTAGATGTTATCTAGACTCTAGAGAAACCAAATATGCAAACCAAATTAGCAAGCTCTAAGTATTTCTTCATTAATGGGTGCAAAGTATATGATGCAAGAGCTTAAACATGAGCACAACAATTGCCAAGTATCAAATTATCCAAGACATTTTAGAGTTACTACATGTAGCAT
>NC_061514.1:269691403-269709278 GCF_022539505.1 Lolium rigidum
GACACCTCTAGTGAACTCGTGGACCCCGGTCCAATTCTCTTTACCGAAATACAATCTACCGCAATACTTGTTTCTACCGTTTCTCTCGCAAACAATCATCTTCCACACAATACGGTTAATCCTTTGTTACAGCGAAGCCAGTGAGATTGACAACCTCACCTGTTTCGTTGGGGCAAAGTAGCTTGGTTGTGTTGTGCGAGTTCCACGTTGGCGCCGAATCTTCGGTGTTGCGCCGCACTACATCCCGCCGCCATCAACCTTCAACGTGCTTCTTGGCTCCTCCTGGTTCGATAAACCTTGGTTTCTTTCGAGGGAAAACTTGCTGCTGTGCGCATCATACCTTCCTCTTGGGGTTGCCCAACGAACGTGTGAAATACACGCCATCAAGCTCTTTTTCCGGCGCCGTTGCCGGGGAGATCAAGACACGCTGCAAGGGAGTCTCCACTTCTCAATCTCTTTACTTTGTTTTTGTCTTGCTTTATTTTATTTACTACTTTGTTTGCTGCACTAAATCAAAATACAAAAAAATTAGTTGCTAGTTTTACTTTATTTGCTATCTTGTTTGCTATATCGAAAACACAAAAAAATTAGTTTACTTGCATTTACTTTATCTAGTTTGCTTTATTGTCTTGCACTCTATATTAAAAATACAAAAAAATTTAGTTACTTTTGTTACCATGTCTAGCTCGAACCCGTTACTTCTTCGCTCGAAGAATTAGTCTTCACTTTTAAACAAGGGGATGAGGAGAGTTTTAAGGATGCTTGGTCTAGAATTTTTACTTCTTATCGTGAAACCGAACCTCAAATGACTCTAAGTTTGCTCCTTAGTAATTTTTATTTTGGTCTTATGGTTCGCTATAGATATGCTTTGGATACTTTAGTGGGAGGAGATTTCCTTCATTGCAATGGGGATCAAGCTTTTAATGCCATAAAGAAGTTGGTTGCATCATATGATTCAGCTAATAACTTTGATTCAAGTCCTCGCTAGCATATATAGTAGATTAAATACTCTGGAGATAAGTACGTCTCGCTTGAATGATAACTATTGCCACGTTCGTAATCGTCTTGAACAAGTCTTAGTGAACTCTAAACTCTCATTGTGGGATCCTTCTGTTAAAATTTTTATCGGAGATCGAACACTCCATGCCTACTGTGATATTATGTATGAATTTTGCCTTATGCCTGAAAGTATTTATAAATCTTTGAAACTTTGGGGAGTTGAGGAAGGAGGAGAAAAGATAACTCTCATTGATAACTCTACTATAATCCCTAAAGGAATAGCCGCAGGTGTGCATACAACTATTTGTGGGAGAACAATATCCATTGATTATCTTGTTGTTGAAACAGAAAACTCACACTCTGAAGATCCCTGCTGAAACTATTGGGAGCAGTCATTGATGTTGGAGAAGGCACTTTGAAATTCACCTCTATACCGGGAGAAACTCGTATATTTTCTAAACCAAAGGGAAAGAAAAACAATAAGAAAGGTAAGGGTAAGGCCCAAGGTAATGTTGATGCACCATCCTTCGATAATACTTGATACACACTTTCTGCGCCTAGCTGAAAGGCGTTAAAGAAAAGCGCTTATGGGAGACAACCCATGTTTTTACCTACAGTACTTTGTTTTTATTTTGTGTCTTGGAAGTTGTTTACTACTGTAGCAACCTCTCCTTATCTTAGTTTTGAGTTTTGTTGTGCCAAGTTAAGCCGTTGATAGAAAAGTAAGTACTAGATTTGGATTACTGCGCAGTTCCAGATTTCTTTGCTGTCACGAATCTGAGCCCACTGCCCTGCAGGAAGCTCAGAAAATTATGCCAATTTACGTGCATGATCCTCAGATATGTACGCAACTTTCATTCAATTTGAGCATCTTCATTTGAGCAAGTCTGGTGCCATTTTAAAATTCGTCAATACGAACTGTTCTGTTTTGACAGATTCTGCCTTTTATTTCGCATTGCCTCTTTCGCTATGTTGGATGAATTTCTTTGATCCACTAATGTCCAGTAGCATTATGCAATGTCCAGAAGTGTTAAGAATGAGTGTGTCACCTCTGAATATGTCAATTTATATTGTGCACTAACCCTCTAATGAGTTGTTTCGAGTTTGGTGTGGAGGAAGTTTTCAAGGATCAAGAGAGGAGTATGATGCAACATGATCAAGGAGAGTGAAAGCTCTAAGCTTGGGGATGCACCCGGTGGTTCACCCCTGCATATATTAAGAAGACTCAAGCGTCTAAGCTTGGGGATGCCCAAGGCATCCCCTTCTTCATCAACAAATTATCGAGTTCCTCCCCGAAACTACATTTTTATTCGGCCACATCTTATGTGCTTTTTCTTGGAGCGTCGTTTTGTTTTTGTTTTTGTTTTGTTTGAATAAAATGGATCCTAGCATTCACTTTATGGGAGAGATACACACTCCGCTGTAGCTTATGGACAAATATGTCCTTGGTTTCTACTCATAGTATTCATGGCGAAGTTTCTCCTTCGTTAAATTGTTATATGGTTGGAATTGGAAAATGATACATGTAGTAATTGCTAAAAATGTTTTGGGTAATGTGATACTTGGCAATTGTTGTGCTCATGTTTAAGCTCTTGCATCATATGCTTTGCACCCATTAATGAAGAAATACATAAAGCATGCTAAAATTTGGTTTGCATATTTGGTTTCTCTAAGGTCTAGATAATTTCTAGTTTTGAGTTTGAACAACAAGGAAGACGGTATAGAGTATTATAATGCTTTCAATATGTCTTATATGTGAGTTTTGCTGTACTAGTTCATCCTTGTGTTTGCCTCAAACAACCTTGCTAGCCTAAACCTTGTATCGAGAGGGAATACTTCTCATGCATCCAAAATACTTGAGCCAACCACTATGCCATTTGTGTCCACCATATCTACCTATACTACATGGTATTTTCCCGCCATTCCAAAGTAAATTGCTTGAGTGCTACCTTTAAAATTCCATCATTCACTTTTGCAATATATAGCTCATGGGACAAATAGCTTAAAAACTATTGTGGTATTGAATATGTAATTATGCACTTTATCTCTTATTAAGTTGCTTGTTGTGCGATAACCATGTTTACCGGGGAACGCCATCAACTCATTGTTGAATTTCATGTGAGTTGCTATGCATGTTCGTCTTGTCCGAAGTAAGGGCGATCTACACCGAGTTGAATGATTTGAGCATGCATATTGTGAGAGAAGAACATTGGGCCGTTAACTAAAGCCATGTTCCATGGTGGAAGTTTCAGTTTTGGACAAACATCCTCAAATCTCTAATGAGAAAAGAATTAATTGTTGTTGAATGCTTAAAGCATTAAAAGAGGAGTCCATTATCCGTTGTCTATGTTGTCCCTGTGATGGATGTCTAAGTTGAGAATAATCAAAAGCGAGAAATCCAAATGCGAGCTTTCTCCTTAGACCTTTGTACAAAGCGGCATAGAGGTACCCCTTTGTGATACTTGGTTAAAGCATATGTATTGCGGTGATAATCCGGTAGTCCAAGCTAATTAGGACAAGGTGCGAGCACTATTAGTACACTATGCATGAGGCTTGCAACTTATAAGATATAATTTACATGATGCATATGCTTTATTACTACCGTTGACAAAATTGTTTCATGTTTCCAAAATCAAAGCTCTAGCACAAATACAGCAATCGATGCTTTTCCTCTATGAGGACCATTCTTTTACTTTTATGTTGAGTCGAGCTCACCTATTTCTCTCCACCTCAAGAAGCAAACACTTGTGTGAACTGTGCATTGATTCTTACATACTTGCTTATTGCACTTATTATATTACTCTATGTTGACAATATCCATGAGATATACATGTTACAAGTTGAAAGCAACCGCTGAAACTTAATCTTCTTTGTGTTGCTTCAATACCTTTACTTCGAATTATTGCTTTATGAGTTAACTCTTATGCAAGACTTATTGATGCTTGTCTTGAAATGCTATTCATGAAAAGTCTTTGCTTTATGATTCACTTGTTTACTCATGTCATACACATTGTTTTGATCGCTGCATTCTCTACATATGCTTTACAAATAGTATGATCAAGTTTATGATGGCATGTCACTCCGTAAATTATCTTTGTTATCGTTTTACCTGCCGGGACGAGCGTAACTAAGCTTGGGGATGCCGATACGTCTCCAACGTATCGATAATTTCTTGTGTTCCATGCCACATTATTGATGTTATCTACATGTTTTATGCACACTTTATATCATATTCGTGCATTTTCCGGAACTAACCTATTAACAAGATGCCGAAGTGCCGCTTGCTGTTTTCTCGCTGTTTTTGGTTTCAGAAATCCTAGTAAAGAAATATTCTCGAATTGGACGAAATTAAAGCCCGGAGGCCTATTTTCTCACGAAGCTTCCGTAAGTCCGAAGGAGAGACGAAGAGGGGCCACAGGGTGGCCAAACCCTAGGGCGGCGCGGCCCCACCCTCGGCCGCGCCGGCCCGTGGTTTGGGCCCCCGTGCCGCCTCTTGACCTGCCCTTCCGCCTACAAATAGCCTCCGTGACGAAACCCCCAGTACCGAGAGCCACGATACGGAAAACATTACCGAGACGCCGTCGCCGCCGATCCCATCTCGGGGATCCTCGAGATCGCTCTCCGGCACCTCCGCCGGAGAGGGGATTCATCTCCCGGAGGACTCTACACCGCCATGGTCGCCTCCGGAGTGATGAGTGAGTAGTCTACCCTGGACTATGGGTCCATAGCAGTAGCTAGATGGTTGTCTTCTCCCCATTGTGCTATCATTGTCGGATCTTGTGAGCTGCCTATCATGATCAAGATCATCTATATGTAATTCTATATGTTGCGTTTGTTGGGATCCGATGAATAGAGAATACTTGTTATGTTGATTATCAAAGTTATGCTTATGTGTTGTTTATGATCTTGCATGCTCTCCGTTATTAGTAGATGCTCCGGCCAAGTAGATGCTTTTAACTCCAAGAGGGAGTACTTATGCTCGATAGTGGGTTCATGCCCGCATTGACACCTGGGACGATGTGACGAAAGTTCTAAGGTTGTGTTGTGCTCGTTGCCACTAGGGATAAAACATTGATGCTATGTCTAAGGATGTAGTTGTTGATTACATTACGCACCATACTTAATGCAATTGTCCGTTGTTTGCAACTTAATACCGGAGGGGGTTCGGATGATAACCCGAAGGTGGACTTTTTAGGCATAGATGCGATTGGATGGCGGTCTATGTACTTTGTCGTAATGCCCAATTAAATCTCACTATACTCATCATGATATGTATGTGCATTGTCATGCTCTCTTTATTTGTCAATTGCCCAACCGTAATTTGTTCACCCAACATGCTGTTCGTCTTATGGGAGAGACACCTCTAGTGAACCGTGGACCCCGGTCCAATTCTCTTTACCGAAATACAATCTATCGCAATACTTGTTTCTACTCGTTTTCTCTCGCAAACAATCATCTTCCACACAATACGGTTAATCCTTTGTTACAAGCAAGCCGGTGAGATTGACAACCTCACCGTTTCGTTGGGGCAAAGTAGCTTGGTTGTGTTGTGCAGGTTCCACGTTGGCGCCGGAATCTCCGGTGTTGCGCCGCACTACATCCCGCCGCCATCAACCTTCAACGTGCTTCTTGGCTCCTCCTGGTTCGATAAACCTTGGTTTCTTTCTGAGGGAAAACTTGCTGCTGTGCGCATCATACCTTCCTCTTGGGGTTGCCCAACGAACGTGTGAAATACACGCCATCACTAGTCGAGCTTTATATCTATCAATAGAGCCATCTGCCTTCTTCTTGATACGATACACCCACTTGCAATCAATTAAATTTCTGTTTTTGTTTGGGGGAACAAGATGCCAAGTTTTGTTCTCCATAAGAGCATTATATTCCTCCTTCATAGCTTGATACCAATTTGGATCACTCAAGGCTTCTGTAAGAGTATGTGGTTCACCTGTAGAAGAAAGCATACCATATCTTATTGTACCATCAGTGTATTTCTTTGGACAACGTATACCTTGTTGTAACCGAGTGCGAACTCCAGGGGGCGATGATGATGGCGGAACAACATTTGCAGTGGCAGAATTTTCAGAATCACTTGCACTTGCACTTTCAGAATTTTCAGGCTGTGACACATATTCGCCCTCGCCCCCACCAGTCGCAGAAGATCCACTAGGGGACACACCAGAGGACAAGGGGGCAGAGCCCTGCTCGTCCTGCCCAGAGCCGGCACGTGGCGCGGAGGAGTTGGCTGCATGCGTGCGGTCCCCGCCGGGCGTGTGGCCAGCACGCTCCTGAGCGTGGCGCGACGCGGAGGAGTGCGACGCGGGAGCCGTCTCGGGGCGAGCGGAAGACCTGGCGGGCGAATCAGCCTCGGGCTGACGTGCCTCGGGATCGCTGCGGCCAGGCGAATGTTCTCCCAGATCCTCCTCGTGCTCCGCGCCGTTTTCGTCCGTTTCTGAGGCAGATTCAACATCACTGTATGCACAATTTTCACTGATTTCTTCACTGTTTTCAGCAGAATTTTGTTCTGCAGTTGTATCTTCCTGTTCCACATTAGTAACAGTAACAATAGGCACAATATGATCATTGCAATTATGAGCACTCTCATGGGAAGTAGAAGAAGA
This sequence comes from Lolium rigidum, assembly GCF_022539505.1. Taxonomy (NCBI): domain Eukaryota; kingdom Viridiplantae; phylum Streptophyta; class Magnoliopsida; order Poales; family Poaceae; genus Lolium; species Lolium rigidum. The sequence goes on from NC_061514.1 coordinate 269,698,021, forward strand.
TGGAAGGAGCAAAAGTTCTTTCTTAAGAAGGGCACCGACATTTGGATGTAAGGAAGCAAAAGGAAAGATATTTTCATCAAACACAACATCGCGGGAGATATAAATGCGGCCTGTAGATATGTCTAAACACTTGACACCTTTATGTAGAGGGCTATACCCAAGGAACACACACCGTTTGGAGCGAAAAACAAGTTTCCGTTTGTTGTAGGGGCGGAGATTAGGCCAACAAGCACAGCCAAAAGTCCGAAGGGCATCATAGTTTGGTGTGACATGAAGTAAACGTTCAGTGGGTGTTTCAAAATCAAGAACCTTACGGGAGAAGATTTATGAGAAAGGTGGCGGTGATAAAAGCTTCATCCCAGAACTTGAGAGGCATAGAGGCATTGGCAAGTAAAGCAAGACCAACTTCAACTATATGACGGTGTTTTCTTTCAGCTGAACCGTTTTGTTGATGAGCATGAGGGCATGATACATGATGGGTAATGCCTACTTTTTGAAAGAATCCATTCAATTTCTCATACTCTCCTCCCCAATCAGTTTGCATAGTAACAATTTTTCTATCGAACTTGCGTTCAACATATTGTTGATAATTAAGAAAAGCTTGATAGACATCAGATCGCTTTTTGAGCAAATAAATCCAAGTGAATTTACTAAAATCATCGATAAAGCTTACATAGTATGCATGTTTTCCAACAGAGAGAGGAGCAGGACCCAATACATCAGAGAACACTTGCTCCAAGGGAGCAGTAGAGACACTAGAGGATATGGGGTATGGCAACTGATGACTCTTGGCCAACTGACAAGAGTCACAAATATATGGAGTACTCTCTGGAGTGTAAGCTATTTTATTTCTTCTAAGAACTTGCTGAACCACAAATGAAGATGGATGTCCTAAACGGCGATGCCATGTAGAGGATGATGGCTTTATTGAAATAAAAGCATGCTTGGCAGTCTCATGGAACATGGGCACCAAGGGATAGAGACCGCCCCAGCATGGTCCTCTAAACAGAACTCTTCGGGTTGCTTGGTCCTTGATTAAGAAGAAGAAAGGATGAAACTCAATAAAGACATGATTATCAAGTGTAAAACGATGAACTGACAAAAGATTTTTGGAAGCACTAGGAACATGGAGAATATCTTTAAGATCAAAGGAACCATGAGGAGTGCGCAAAATTGAATTACCAATGTGACTAATGTTCATACCTGTTCCTTCAGCAGTGCGAACACTGTCTTGTCCATGATACTTATTGGCGACGAGGAGTTTGTTCAGTTCGCCAGTGATATGATCTGTTGCCCCGTGTCGTGTGTACCGGCTTGTATCAACACCATATGAGGCAAGATTGGCACCCTTCTCACGATCATCCTTGTTCTTCTTGTCATCGGAGTAACGCCACCGAAGCACTTGCTAGCGGGGTGACCATGCTTGGTACATATCTGACAATCAGTGTCGACATAGGGAGTAGGAGTGCGGTCAAAGCGGCGGCCATTGCCATTGTCAGACCGCCGGCCATCATCTCGGCGTCTATCACAACGGTCATCACGACGGTCATGCGGGCGCTCATCACGGCGCCATTGGCCACGATCATCATCTCTGTCTCGATAGTTGCCACCCCCACCACCACGATAAGGGACATAGTCAGGGGACCGGCCACGTGGAGGAGTGTGGCCGCGGGGTGGCGGAGTGCGACCTCGTGGACGATGCTGTTGCTCACGACCTCGGCGAGCAAGATTTGTCAAGGAGACGAACTCTCCATTCTCTTCAACTCCATTGCGGATGTCATAAGAACTCAGCTGCTCATAAAAATCATCAAGTGTAGTGCTAGGATTTGCATTTACAGAGGTAATGAGTGCATTGTATTCAGTTTTGTCAAGTCCATGCAGCAGATAGCCAAGCATCTCATCATCTCCAACGGAGCTTACCAAAGGCAGGCATGGTTCCGAGGCAAACCCTTTCATCTTGGTGTAATAAGAATCGGTCTGTCATGGAGAGCTTCTTCGTGTCATTCAATTTCTCACGGAGGTGCGAGCTTTGGTGCGTGAGGCTGTCTTGAACATGGAGTTGATGGCAGACCAGGCCTCGGCTGTGGAGCTTACATCAAGGAGATGGGAGAGAATATCAGGTGAGAGTGTATTGAGAAGAAACCTTAGGACCTGCTGATCACGAGCAAGCCATGCAACATAGGCAGGATTCTCAACAATGATCTTCTTCTTCTCAGCATCCTCCACTTCAATGTTCTTGGCCGGGGCAGCGTCAGTACCATCAAGCAATGCCATCACGTTTGCACCACGGAAGGCAGGCAGGACGAGAGCTTTCCATAGGAGGAAATTCCCCCGCATGAGCTGTTGCGCTGGCGGGACACCGAGGGCTGCAGCAAGGCCGGCGCTTGAGGTCGACGAGGATGCCATGGCGATCTAGGGTTTGGTATTATGGTGGGGTTTTTGGTGGCTGTTTGGTGGCTAGGGGTTTTTGGAGGTTGTTGTTTTGGTTGTAGGGTTGTGGCCGGCAATGACAGAAGATTGGCGGCGGTGTTTGTTTGTTGTCTGGTTGTCTGGCGGCGGCGGCAGGAGATCGAGAGATCTGCAGCGGCAGCGGCGTCTGTTTTCTTGGGTGTGAGGCGGCGGCGACAGATGATCAGAAGATCTGCGGCGGCGGCAGTTTTTCTTGGCGGCGGCGGCGGCAGCTAGGTTGTCGAGGAAGACGGCGGCTCTGATACCATATTAGAAAATAGATCGGAACGCCTTGGGTCGTCTCCAGGAAGTTTCGTGTTATTTATATGTGCCACAATATAGCTGAGTTTATACAGGGAAGGATTCCTAATACAAACCCTATAACATGAAATAAGGAAAACCTATACATATTCTAACAAATGTAACATTCAGCGCGTTACCCATGTTCTCATACTCTGGCAAACAAACTATCTAGTCATCTAGATTGGAGAAAGGTGGACGATCGACGGAGCACGATCTAGTCCATGCCAAACGGGACAGGATGGCCTCCATTAGTCCCTGCCAATTTCTTCCCTGTGCCATGGTCCAAGATCTAGGAGGGCGGATGGGCCATGTCAAGCTAGCCATAGCTTAGCCACACTTGCGATCGACGGAGCACGATCTAGTCTAGTGAGAGCCAGCTCAAAGCTGCCGCAGGCTGCCTGACCTGACCATGCGCCCATAACGCGATCATGCGAACGAGCGCGGCAGTTGGTTGCTTTGCCGATCAAGCTTCCCTTCGTCCGATCAATATCGTGGCCCTATTATTCTGTGAGATACTGCCACTGTTGCTAGTGCATCGGCGATTTTTCCATGCCAAGAGGCCAGGTTGGGGGGCAACTCATCATGGCGTGCTGGAACGCTCGATCACTGGCCCCTGACCACGACTGTTCCCTGCAAAAGGTGTGGATTGTGTTTTATCAGGGAAACAAACTCAAATCAATAAGGTTGCAGATCACATGATCTTTTGACGCTGAAACAGTAGGAGGACAAAGCCCTACTGTATTTTTTTTAGATTGGCTCGTAGATTATATGATCGCTGTCGCTGATCAGGAGGATAATAAGAAATTTGTATCAGGCACAAACTGTTCACATGAACCAAATGGAAGATGTCCCATTCTGAATCCATGGGATTCATAGGAGGCAATACAACTCTTGCACGATTCGTGTGAATTCGTGGCATCGAAACTTTCACGCCAATCCTACTTCAAGCTTGCCTGTACTAAAAGAAAGTTGCTCAACTTTTTCTAGATACATCCATATCTACAACTAAAATATGTTAATATAGCTTCGTGTTTAGACAAAGTCGAGCACTTTGTTTTAAGATAGAGTGAATAATATACTTCTTTATGGTCGCCAGAAAAAAAAACAATTGTGTGGATATGCTGACCGTCTGTTAGTTTTCTTTGTGTCGATCATATGTCTTTTTTTGGGCAACTGTGATCATTCTGTCTTGTGGTGCAATTTCGGCAGTCGCACGATTTCATCTGGAAGCAGGCCCATTTCTTGAAACTGTAACGCTCATTTTCTATAGAGGTGGATCGCCAAAATTCTCGTCCAAGAGGCCCTTTCTGCCGCATAGTTTCTGTCAATTTTTTTTGGGGGGCAACCCGTATTTGCCACTCCTTGCGTGGAATAAGAAATCGTTGCTCACCCTCTTCTCCCTTCTATGGTCCAGCCCAACAAGGACGGGGCCTGCTTCGTTCTTTTTTCCTTTTCTTTTCTCCATTTTCCCTCTATTTACATATTCATATTTTTGTTATATTGTTTATTATTGTTATCCTCTTTTATTTTCATTTATTTTTTATTTTTGTTTTTTGCATGGATGCATGAATTTTCTTTGAAATATATAAACTTTATTGTTCGTATGCATGAACATTTTATTTCATATACATGAACACTACATTATATATGAATTATATTGTTTGAGCCTATATCGTGAACCTTAAATGATATCTGATTAGGTATAGTAAATACCACAATAACATTTTTCTATAGAAATTAATCCATGCAATATTCATAGATATAAAATTCAAATAAATTATTTGCAACTTTAGAGTACGAAAAGGATACTTGGCAATTTGGCTTTGACCCAACCCCATATGAAATCTTTAAATATCAAGATGGAATAATCTATATCTTCAAAATTATCAGTGGATGGAGAGTAATATTTTTTTGTTTGAAAAGAGAAATAAAAAATTATAAAATAGCAAATTGAGTTATATACAATCACAAACAGCTAAAACACAAGATATTTCTTTGCTTCAAAATTAGAAACTAGAAGAACCAAAGACAGAGAGTATATGCATGCATTGAGATCACGTACAAGGAAATCATGACATAGTGTAAGATGAGATTAATTAGTTCCAATGTGCTATATATATTAGCCAGCTTGTAGCATAATTAAAGAAACCACAGAGAAAAAAATGCTCTAGGAATAGCAGAAGCTGGAAGAACCAAATCATCCCAAATATGGAGTGGGCCATTTAATACAACTTGATATACATAACATAGGCATATTCAGAAAAGATAAACTATATCAAGATTAATGGAGAATATTTTAGGAATCCTTGATAAGTATGGGCATGCAGTGAATACATTACATAGGAATGTGATAGAGGAAATTAGTTGGATGAATGGGTGGAATCCTCCTGATGCATGATATGGCACTAATCAAATAATAGTTCTAATAGAGTAGATGATGAAATTTGTGGAAGTGGCGGACACAAGGTTTAGATAGGATTATCAATATATTGTTTCTGAAATGTTTTAAAAGTGCATCATAATAAGGTGTTTCTTCTGGTGTCTAATTTCATATTCAGTTTGCTGAAAAATATTTACCTAATCATAGTAACAGAAATACGTTGTTCAGAAGAGTTCATGCAGCTAAACTTTTCTAATGTATGAATTATGCCAATCTGCAAAAACTTCTCTGTCATTTATAGTTCCATATCTAAAATAATGGTCAAAGTCATATATTTGAGACTTTATCAAACCCAAAGACAGGCATGTATATTTGAGACCATATATTTGAGACCATATGCTAGTTAATTAGATAGTTGGTTCGGTAACGAGCAATACGGAATCCGATTTGGTTATTTTGCATTAATAATAGAGTGGTAAAGCAATAGATGGAAAAAATAAAGTGATACGATGATTTAATAAATAAAAACTCTGAGGAATAAATCACTGATTTTTTTTGTTTTTCCATACTCGTGACATTCTTTAGTAACTATAAGTAGCATATAAACAATAAAAGGGTAGCTTAGTACTATCTGTACAAGGTTGTGGAAAACTGCCAGTACAAGCAAGAAGTGTGGAGATATATCTGCAGAAATGCGTACGTATAAAGATCCTAAATCTGAAAACTCCTTAAGGTAAACCAGACAAAAATGCCATCGCTATACAGTCCATATCCAATTAACACCACATGACATGACTGAACCTGAAAGTCTGAAACCAACAACATACAAGCTCGGCAGCATATCTGTACAGCAGTTTGTTTAAAGATATATGATGCCAATGATGCTAGCAACTCGTGTGTTCCAGGGTGCCAATGGTGCACTCTGATACAGATGGTGTGTGCCATTAAATGGACTCCATCTAGCCATACAGGGGTCGGTAACAGGTAGTTCGTCTTCGGTATTGTCGAGAGTCAGTCTCCGCACATATTCCTCCGGGCAGATAAATATTCTCCCTACGCCTGAAGATAAACATGAACAATTGCTACTTTACCTTGATCCGATCACTCCTACCTTTCCACATACCTAGACGATTCTGCTCGTGATTAGTGCTAGCTTAAGTTTACATTCCTACCAGATCCTTCTAGGCTCTACCATGCCAAATTTCTTACCAACCACACATCTCATCTGGTGCGCGACCGCCTTGACGCCCATGTCACAGCAGTGCCCCCTGGTTATATTAGGGGGAATCTATCCTATCGTCCCAAACATCTAATCCAGCTTTCTAAGATGTTCAGATTTATTCTTGCTCACCACTTGCACATGCGAGGTACCCGATAGGATGGACGGTTTTTTCAGTTGTGCTCTTAAAATATCAATCAACGTGAACAATGACTGAATTCCACTCACGGTTAGTGAGTCATAGCCCCGAAGGAAGTAGGAGATAATATATTATAGTTTGAGATTTTACTTAAGACCACAATTATTGATACTCATAGACACCGATTGGGAATCTAATTTTTCATCAGTCATGGAACGCACTGAAGTTTTTTCGGACCATGTTCCTATCCTTTTAACCACATGGGTCGTTGAAACCTCATGAAAAACACCAATTTAAGTTTGAACTCGGATGGCTACATTGTGATGACTTTAACAACATGGTCAAGAAGATATGGGCAATCCAGGAACGAGACAAACACCAATCAAACAGTGGAATGATAAAATGCGCGCTATGTGTTAATACTTTGGAGGATGGGCTCGTCACACACCTAGTGCCCTTAAAAAGTGGAAGTTTCGGCTATCATCTATCACAGATCATCAGTTTGAAACAACCGCAAAAGTAAGACCCCTTTATGTGCAAGAAATTGAACTGAAAAGTCACTCTTAGCACGACTTCTATGTGAAGATAAGCTCAAATGGTATCAGCGGTCAAAATTCTAAATTATTCTTGAACAAGACTCGAATATAAGATGCTTTTTTAATATCGCTAATGGAAAGCATAGGAAGAAACTTCTTCATTCTCTTCATCAGAATGAGGGTACAATCGAGTGCAATGAGCAACTTAAGTCTTATATCACAAATTTTTATAAAGATTTGTCCATGGCACCTGAGGAAATCAACTTCTCTCGCTCTTGATGAGTCCAGAACAGATGACATCACCCAAGTTTCAGATCAGGAAAATGATTTTCTTAACGCACCATATTCAGAGAAAGATGTTAACAAAACGGTCTAAATGGAACATAACAAGGCGCCTAATCTAGATGGGTTTCGAGCTGAGTTTTCTCAGAATTTTGGGGATATCATTAAATCGGGTCTCTTGGTTTTTTTTTCCTTTTTTTACATGTTGGACAATTGGACTTGTTTCACCTAAATTTTGGTGAGATGGTTTTCTTGCCTAAAATAAATGAAGTGGAAAGTATCCAATAATATAGACCTATTTGTCTTCTTAATGTTAGCTTTAATTTTTTTCCAAAAAAACGCATCTATTAGGCTGACCATGTTGTTGACCCAGTTAAACAACATTCTTGCAACGAAGAAATATTTTTGATGGGGTAGTCATTCTTCATGAAACGGTCCATGAATTACACTGTAAAAAACCAAATGGAGGATATTATAAATTAATTTTGAAAAGACCTATGATAACGTTAAATGGTTTTTCTTCAACAAAATCTAAAAATGAAAGGATACTCTAAAGAGCAGCGTTCTTTAATCAATAGTTTCGTCCCTAGAGATAGTGTGACCATAAAAGCCAATGATGACGTTGGTCATACATCCAAACAAAAATAGAATTATGACAAGGTGACCCATTATCATGTATGTTATTTAATAGAGTGGATGATATGTTAGTTTTTGTGACTGAACGCGGAAAGATAAATAACCAGATTAAAGGGGTAGTTATGCTTATTCTAGATAGTGATATATCTATTCTTCACTATGTAGATGTTATGATTCTGTTTATATATAGAACATGATCTGGAGAAATCTAGGAACCTAAAATTAATAAGTGTTCGAGGAATTTTGGGGACTCAAAATAAACTTTCATAAGAGTGGATTGTTTTGTTTTGATGAGGCCCGGGACGATACTGCTCTTTATACCGAACTATTCGGTAGCAAGCAAGGCCAATTCCGTATTAGGTATTTGGGCATTCCAATTGAAAAAACATGGAGCTCCCATGTGTGGTTTTGGTAATTGATGACAATCCCTATGAACTAACATTTGCACTAAGTTGCTCTTATAGATTTTGTCTATAGGCAATGTTTGAACTATATGTTGGTTTCAAGGTTGCAAGGAGAAGCAAATGAAGAAGGTCAAATGTCAAGTATGTCTTGAAGAAGGAGACGGAGTGAAAAGTCATGTGCATCTTCAAGTCAACAATATGAAGAAAGAAGAGGTTGTGTGCATTGTAGAAGATGGATGAAGACAATGGTGTGCATTGAAGAAGATGCATGAAGACGAGGCTTTCCATACAAATGGTGGTCATAGACACATAAATATATGTCGAAGAAGAAGCTCTGCCATACTACATTATGGGGAGCAATCTCCAAGACTTCATCAAGTAGAGCACAATCAAGAAAGGCGTTGCATCTTGAGACGGTCAAAGTCTTCATCATACAACTCAAGTGGAATGCGCAAGATCATGGTTTTTTCTTGATACGCTTTCTCTTTTACTGGTCTCATGTTGTTTTTGGGAGACCATGTTTTAGGATAATTGGCCATACTATTAAAAGGACTCTCGAATGAGTAACTTGATCGTATAGATCAATAGATCAGAGAGAGTTTTGAACCCTTGCATGCTTTAAATGATCTTTCTTGGTTGTTATTAGTTCTTATCCATATGATTTTTTATATCTTGTGTTCATTCTCATGAAAAGGTTTAGCTCATCGAAAACGTATCTCGTATGAAAAACTTCGCGTTATCGAGTTTGGCGTTTTTCTTGATTCTTCGTGTTGAGAGGTTTTACCTCTAAAATTCATAGAAAAATCTCCCCCACTTATTGTAGGCGTAGCTCTTACGTACTCTTTCCAACAAAATTAATTTCACCTCAATCGAAGTTTCCAAACTCAAGATATTGCATTTCAGGTTTTGTGCACAGGCTGGAATGCCCCGGGTGTCAGGCTGGAATCTCCAGCCCTAGCACTCCCGGGCATGCAGGCATCAGGATTTGCTCTGCGCAGATGTAAGGCCGGAGCTAGGCTAGAGATTAGGCTGGAGTCTTCGTACCCTCGGGCCGAAGTTTGAGGTCCCTGATGGCGTGTAAAGCACACGTCCGTTGGGAACCCCAAGAGGAAGGTGTGATGGGTTGATACGTCTCCGACGTATCGATAATTTCTTATGTTCTATGCCATATTATTGATGATACCTACATGTTTTATGCACACTTTATGTCATATTCGTGCATTTTCTGGAACTAACCTATTAACAAGATGCCGAAGTGCCAATTGCTCGTTTTCTCGCTGTTTTTGGTTTCAGAAATCCTAGTAACGAAATATTCTCGGAATTGGACGAAACAAAGACCCAGGGGCCTATTTTTCCACGGAGCTTCCGAAGACCGAAGAACATACGAAGTGGGGCCACGAGGTGGCGACACCACAAGGCGGCGCGGCCCGGGGGGCCCGCGCCGCCCTATGGTGTGGCCCCCTCGTCCGGCCCCCGACTCTGCCCTTCCGCCTACTTAAAGCCTCCGTCGCGAAACCCCGATGCGAAAAACCACGATACGGAAAACCTTGCGAGACGCCGCCACCGCCGATCCCATCTCGGGGGATTCGGGAGATCTCCTCCGGCACCCTGCCGGAGAGGGGATTCATCTCCCGGAGGACTCTACACCGCCATGGTCGCCTCCGGAGTGATGAGTGAGTAGTTCACCCCTGGACTATGGGTCCATAGCGGTAGCTAGATGGTTGTCTTCTCCTCATTGTGCTTCATTGTTGGATCTTGTGAGCTGCCTAACATGATCAAGATCATCTATCTCGTAATTCTATATGTTGTGTTTGTCGGGATCCGATGGATAGAGAATACCATGTCATGTTAATTATCAAGTTATTACATATGTGTTGTTTATGATCTTGCATGCTCTCCGTTTCTAGTAGAGGCTCTGGCCAAGTTTTTACTTTTAACTCCAAGAGGGAGTATTTATGCTCGATAGTGGGTTCATGCCCGCATTGACACCGGGACGATGTGACGAAAGTTCTAAGGTTGTGTTGTGCTTGTTGCCACTAGGGATAAAACATTGGCGCTATGTCCGAGGATGTAGTTGTTGATTACATTACGCACCATACTTAATGCAATTGTCTCGTTGCTTTGCAACTTAATACTGGAGGGGGTTCGGATGATAACCTCGAAGGTGGACTTTTTAGGCATAGATGCGGCTTGGATGGCGGTCTATGTACTTTGTCGTAATGCCCAATTAAATCTCACTATACTTATCATGTCATGTATGTGCATTGTTATGCCCTCTCTATTTGTCAATTGCCCGACTGTAATTTGTTCACCCAACATGCTTTTATCTTACGGGAGAGACACCTCTAGTGAACTGTGGACCCCGGTCCATTCTTTTAATACTTGAAATACAAATCTGCTGCAATACTTGTTTTTACTATTTTCTCTGCAAACAATCATCTTCCACACAATACGGTTAATCCTTTGTTACAGACAAGCCGGTGAGATTGACAACCTCAGGGTTTCGTTGGGGCAAAGTACTTTGGTTGTGTTGTGCAGGTTCCACGTTGGCGCCGGAATCTCTGGTGTTGCGCCGCACTACATCCCGCCGCCATCAACCTTCAACGTGCTTCTTGGCTCCTCCTGGTTCGATAAACCTTGGTTTCTTTATGAGGGAAAACTTGCTGCTGTGCGCATCATACCTTCCTCTTGGGGTTGCCCAACGAACGTGTGAAATACACGCCATCAAGCTCTTTTTACGGCGCCGTTGTCGGGAGATCAAGACACGCCGCAAGGGGAGTCTCCACTTCTCAATCTCTTTACTTTGTTTTTGTCTTGCTTTATTTTATTTACTACTTTGTTTGCTGCACTTATATCAAAACACAAAAAAAAATTAGTTGCTAGCTTTACTTTATTTTGTCTTGTTTGCTAT
>NC_061514.1:269709378-269741855 GCF_022539505.1 Lolium rigidum
GGTGGCCGCACCCCTTAGTGGCCGGCGCCCCCCCTCTCCCCAAACCCTAGCCGCCCGCTCCTCCACATCCCGCATAGCTTAGCGAAGCTCCGCCGGACTTCTACACCGCCACCGACACCACGCCGTCGTGCTGTCGGATTCAAGAGGAGCTACTACTTCCGCTGCCCGCTGGAACGGGGAGGTGGACGTCGTCTTCATCAACAACCGAACGTGTGACCGAGTACGGAGGTGCTGCCCGTTCGTGGCGCCGGAACCGATCGTGATCAAGATTTTCTACGCGCTTTTGCAAGCGGCAAGTGAACGTCTACCGCAGCAACAAGAGCCTCATCTTGTAGGCTTTGGAATCTCTTCAAGGGTGAGACTCGATACCCCCTCGTTGCTACCGTCTTCTAGATTGCATCTTGGCTTGGATTGCGTGTTCGCGGTAGGAAAATTTTTGTTTTCTATGCAACGTTATCCTACAAGGGCCCCCCTCTGGCGGCTCTCGGGTGTTCTGGATGCTTCCGGTGAAAATAGGAACCTGGGTCTTCGTTTCGTCCAATTCCGAGAATATTTCGTTACTAGGATTTCTGAAACCAAAAACAGCAGAAAACGAGAACTGGCACTTCGGCATCTTGTTAATAGGTTAGTTCCAGAAAATGCACGAATATGACATAAAGTGTGCATAAAACATGTAGGTATCATCAATAATATGGCATAGAACATAAGAAATTATCGATACGTCAGAGACGTATCAGCTGACACCTCATTATTTCTTCTCAACAAATCAGGTATCATTATATTTGTCCTAATTTATGTTGATGACATCATAGTCACTGGTTCCTCTGGTCATGCCATCAATGCTCTTCTTCAAGACTTAAAAGCCAATTTTGCTATAAAAGACTTGGGCGATTTACACTATTTTCCTTGTATTGAAGTAAAGAAGATACACAATGGATTACTTCTTACACAGGAAAAATATGCTACAGAATTACTGGACAGAGTTAATATGCAGGATTGTAAGTCAGCGCCTACTCCTTTGTCTTCATCTGAGCAGTTGTCTCTGACAGATGGTACACCTCTTGGCTCTGAGGACAGCACCCAATACAGAAGTATTGTTGGAGCTCTTCAGTACTTAACATTGACACGTCCTGATTTAGCTTTTTCAGTAAACAAGATTTGTCAATTTTTACATGCTCCAACTACAAAACATTGGACAGCTGCAAAGCGTATTCTCCGATATGTGAAAGATACATTACAGCTTGGTATTACCTTCACAAAATCTCCATCAACTTTCTTAAGTGCTTTTACAGATGCAGATTGGGCAGGATCTTTGGACGACAGACGCTCCACAGGTGGTTTTGCTATATTTATTGGACCGAACTTAGTTTCCTGGAGTGCTAGGAAGCAAGATACAGAGTGTCTCGGTCTAGTATCGAGGCGAGTACAAAGCATTAGCAAATGCTACAACTGAGTTGATTTGGGTTGAAGCACTTCGATCGAGCTCGGGAGTCAAATTAAAAGAAAAACCAATTCTTTGGTGTGATAATTTAGGAGCAACTTATCTGTCTGCAAATCCAGTGTTTCATGCTCGTACCAAACATATTGAGATTGATTTTCACTTTGTTAGAGAAAGAGTTGCAGGACAGAAGTTGGCCATTTGGTTTATCTCAAGCAAGGATCAAATTGCAGATGGTTTTACCAAGGCACTTCCAGTCAAGAAACTTGATGAGTTCAAAGTAATCTCAACCTTTCGAAAGGTTTAGATTAAGGGAGGGTGTTAGAATATGTATAGGTTTTCCTTATTTCATGTTATACGGTTTGTATTAGGAATCCTTCCCTGTATAAACTCAGCTATATTGTGGCACATATAAATAACACGAAACTGCCTGGAGCACCCAAGGCGTTCCGAGCTTCTCGAGCAAGTTATAGCCACCGACGCGTACGCTCCTGGGAAGGCATACTGGCAGCCTATAGCATGGACCAAGGTTGGCGGCGTTCTGACCCAAAGGGGCAACGCTGCGGCATCTCGTAGTTCGATCGGTGGTAGGCATGCTTGCTTGGTGATGAGGCGAAAATGATCTAGGAGGGACGACACGCCGCTGCAGCTTGCCGAGGTAGGCACAACAGCTGAGGCGGCGGTCTGTTGAGTGTTGGGTTGACGCATGGTGGAAGAAGAGGCGTGTGAGGACGAAAGACGGTTGGTGACTCAATCTGATACATGATCGGCCAATCAAAAAACAAAGTGACCGATGGAGAAAAAGAAAATCGATCTAGAAAAAAAACTCAAGGGCACTCGACCAACCGATTGGCAAACGAACCCTACTATGAGTTGTGTGGCCTCCGAAACAGGTCATGCAGATTGACCTTCCGGGCGGCGTGGCATAGGGCGAAAGCGTTTTTAGAGGCAAGGTCTAAAATTTTGCTCTTATACCATGTAGGAGTATAAGAATTGGCGTAATCTAGAGAGAATATTAAAACAATTTAAATTTAATCTTGTTAAATATAATCCTCCTCCATCAGATCGGTCTTTTGGTTAAACTGGCTAGAGCATTCAATTCCACATGGTATTAAACCTATAGGGTCCTGGGTTCAAGTCCTAGCCAACACAGTATTTAAAATAAATATTTGCAGCCTTCCTAAAAAAAAGAAATCGCAGAATACACATCTAAGGCACATGCGAGATAAAAAAAAAGGCCCACCGGCTTAGACGTGAAGGGAGGTGTTGAATATAATTATCTAGCCCTTCTTCATTAGATCGATCTTTTGGTTGAACTGACTAGAGCATGCAATTACACGGTATTTCTAACTAACAAATATATTGGCCCAACCTCGTCAGGTAATAATTCTACTGACGCAGAAATCGGTCACCATCAGCATGACATTCAAATCATTCACCGTTCAACAGTGTCTATGGAGGGAGCACATCACAGTGACGATGTGGCTTTTAAACATGGGCGGTGTGCCAAATCTGTGAAGCGTGCGTGTCTTTTTGCCCGTATGGCCGCGGGTTGCAGGCAAAGGCAATGGATGGTGTCGTTGAACATGGAAGAACGGGGACAAGACAAATCAGAGGGGAAAAGACACGGCGATTTTATTATGTTCAGGCATGCACGCGTGATTGCTTTGCGTCCACAGACAAACGTGCGATGATGATGTCGCCGTACTTTCCTGTATCGATCGATGGATTCAAACGGCCGGAGACGGCCAGCCAAGCCAAAGCGAGCACACCGCGTCGGCCATCGTCTAACGGATGCAATCCGCTTCGGAGATTCGATATTTCGTTTTAAAAAACAAGTTTAGCTTTCTAAAACATTTTACATTCATTTTCGACGGATCCTTGTCAGAGATCCCGGAGCTCTAGCAATTCATCAATAGACGAAAGAGGATAACCAAAACACAATCCGGTTTATAAGGGAAACCGGAAAGAAACCCGCCCAAACAAAAGAGACCCACCGCCCACGTGACACTAGTCCACCATCGCAGCAAGAACACCTCGACATCCCCTACTTGCACCGCGAGACGCCGCACGACTCAACTAGTCGTAGCCCTAGGTAACCAACGCAGCCGTTCGCAGACCACAACAGTTGTGTCCACATCCGTGACCACCACCTCGGCTCACTAGCCAGATCGACTCCTCAAGTCGCATCGGCCGGGTCGATGACCTCGCAACCCTCGAAGCACCGTGTCACCACCCCTGCGATGCTAGCCATGACCAAGTCCCATTGGGCCATCACCGCATCGCATCCCAAGGCCACTGCCTAGGTGTCCATCCGCCATCTGGGGCCACCGCCCGGGCTTCCTCTGCCCTCGCCGATGAAAACCTTGTGTAGCGGCCACAACTCCTGCAAAGAATCATGGGCTCCAAGACGGTGCCGCACCACACCAACGCCCCCAAAGGCGTGGAGCCGCTGCTCCTGCTTCCGAGCATCTCCGGCCACCATGCCCTCATATCCAAGCGCCTTACCCCTCTCCCCGCACCGTCACCACCACCCCACCGCCTACACAGGCGGAGCAACAAGAGGATGCAGCGCCGCCCCACCTCCACCTCCGGCTCCCATGCTCGCCATGCCTCTCGCCACTGCACAGCGCCACAGGGCAAGCCTCACGCTAGGACGAGCGCAACACTGACCTCCATGCCAACGCATGAGAGCCCCGAGCCGAAATCCTCGTCGCCTCCCTCACCGGCGTCGAGCGGCCTATGCCGCGGAACCTCCGGGGTAACGAGGCAGGGGAGAGGAGTGGCGACGGAGGGGGGGGGGGGCTAGGGTTCACCCCTCGGTCGCCTGGAGGAGACGACGTGGAAGGGGTTAGGTCACTGGTAGAAAAACGGCCTTTGGTCGCGGTTCGCAACTGCCATTAGTCGCGGTTGCGCAACCGCGACCAATTAAGCGCGACTAAAGGCCCCCCTTTAGTCGCGGTTCCTTACGAACCGCGACTAAAGGCACGTCCACGTGGCCGCCAGCAGTCCGTCGGGGCGGAGGACCTTTAGTCGCGGTTCTCCTGGCCAACCGCGACTAAAGACCTCCGCAGGTTTAGGGTTTTAGCCCCTCCTAAATCTGATTTCTTTTTAGTTTGTAATTGTTTTATTTCTTTTATATTTTAATTTTGAAGAAGTTTCAGTACACATATTCTATGGTACTATATACATGCATATGAATGTACAATTTCAAACAAATTTGAAATTAGAACCAAGAAAATTCAAGAGGAATATACAATATATATTCAATATCGGATGACCATATACAATTTTGAACAAGTTTCTTTACATAATTTACTTCTTCATCCACAGTTCTACGTCCTCGTAATACTGCTCTCCTTTAGGATGGAGGACTTCCCTCATGAACCATCCTGCTAGTTCCTCTTGAAGTGGTCGGAAGAGAGCTTCTTGACTAATCGTCTTCTGGATGTTATTCCTCTTGAGGTTGTTTTCCGACGGCTGCCGCTCAGTGGTGTATCTCCGGATCATCTCACAAACATAGAATCCACATAGATTGGTCCCCGGTGGCTGAATATCCCCAGTCACTGACCTTTTAAATTCTACCTCTTTTTGGAATTCACCGACCTTTTGATCTGCGAACCATCTCCAAACCCTACGAGGCAAAGAAAATTAAATGAACAAGAGAGTTATTAGTTACTTGATATTAGGAAATGAACGAAATAGGCCGATCAATATAGAGCGCAAATGAATGAAAATAATTACTTCTGCATCATTCTTCTCATGTCGGCCCAAAGCTTTGGATCCATATTCAGAGAGTCGTGGACGATAACTGTGGAGGTGTGAAATTGAATTACTAGCAGAATCAAGTGGAACCTGCGGACACGATACATGCACAGTCATGCATAACTCATCGATTAGCCACATACCATGCATGGAGTAAACAAAAGATAATGTGCTCAAGACAGAAACACTCACCCAAAATGCAAAGGAAATAGAATATCACTTTTGAGTTGCTGCTTTGTAAGAAAAAGCCACAGGTCTTGCTCCACGTCGGCGGGGTGTTGTTCTAACACATATGCATTAACGATTTGTGGGTCAATGAACCCAACATCATGGATGTTCCTTATTCGCATTTCCCGCTTCTTCATTCCGCATAATAGCGTACACAACAATATAGTTAGGACAATATATATATATATATATATATATGTATATATATATATATATATATATATATATATATATATATATATATATATATATATATATATATATATATAGTGTTTGAAGTGATGCTCATGTCTAACTTCCGCATAAATATATTCTTTGCCGGCGTTAGTTTTTATGTAACCCTTGTACCAATGTAGCAGATTTTTCATTTGTGGAGGTAGATCCTCTTCCTGCGCAGGCTCGGCGAGAGGCCCATTCCGCACATATGTTAGTACTGGTTTACTCATTGGCGCCTCCTGAAGGCCTAACACTTCACGAAGAGTCATACCGAACGCGGCCGCTTGTTCTCTGGCACCCGTTACAGTAATTCCTTGTGCTGCCGCAGCTGCGGCGATAGCGGGGTCCATTAGTTCAGCATCCGGACCGGCGGCTTTCACTATGAGCGGGGCGATCGATTGTTTACTTTGTTCCCCGAGCTGGGCAACTTGTTTCCCCCCTTATATACTTTCTAATTCTTTCTCGGCCTCCTCCAAGGCTTTCTTCTCCTGCTTCTCCGCCAACTCTTTGTTCCTCTTGAACATGAGTGCTTGCCTACGAAGTTCACGTGCATAGTCGTCAGGCAGATTCTTCGCGGCTTGGGACGGTGTGCTCAAAAATGACTTAGCCCACTGCTTTTGCTTGTCAGAAAATACTGGCTTGGGCTCGAGCTCTCTTTTCTTCTTGCAGTCCTCCTTCCATTTCTCATGGTCAGCATCCGCGGCCGCGTCGACTTCCTCGGCACTACGTTCCCAAGGCCTTGTGGGGAGAGGCTTCAGTGATGGCTCTGATACCTTTGTGGTTTTAGGTACATAAGGGTCCGGGTTAATAATCCAGGACTGCTACGCTTCTTCGCCGGAGGTGGATTGGGGGCGGCGTCTGATCACCCGCCGGATGAGGACTGGGGGGCGGCGGCTGATTACCCGCCGGAGGTGAATTGGGGGGCGGCATCGGCTGACGTGAAGGAGGTGTAGGTGAACCACCACCACCGCCGCCACCGCCACCGCCACCACCAACCGAGGGGGGTGGACTTGTTTGCCTTGGCGCCTCGCCTGGAAACTTGATTAACTTCTTTTTCCATAGAATGAACTGGCGCTTGACACCTCCAAGTCTTCTCTCCCCTTCGGGTGTAGCAATGTCAATCTCCAGGTCCTCAAACCCTGGGACTATGTCCTCCACCGTGGCACGAGCATAGCCATCTGGAATGGGGTTGTTGTGGTGGAGTGCTCCAGGTAAACATGGTAAAGCATCGCCGATGGCTACCTTCGTGGACATGTTCCCAATTGGATAATGCAGATGACATTCTTTCATCTCCTTTACATCGTCCACGGGGTAGCGAGGAGGCTCCGGTGCAGTAATATCGATCGCCGGTGCATTATCAGTAGCCGGTGGGGCCTCCGTGGAAGCCACGCTGCTTCTCATCCGCTGCTGGCTTCTGAGATCCGCTGGATGATCTTCATGCGTCCCAGCTGCCGATCTTTCTTGTACTAGTATACGCACGGTTTTCTTCATCGTATCGAATTCCGATACCAACCGCGCCACAACATCTGCATCCCGATCCATCTTTCTCTTACGGCTTCTGTAACCGTACGGGTCATCGTTACGGGAGAACCCTATTTTCCACGGAATGTTCCCCATGCCTCGTACACGTCCTCCGTGTTCAGGATTCCCGAGGGCTTTTGTCAGCGCGTCGTTCTCTCTGTTGAACTTGATCTTCCCCTCTTGAGCATCCCTCATTGCGTCAATAAGGGATTGGGTGGGTTTAAACGATACGTTCCGGTGAACACACGCCCCTGTCTCTGGGTGTAGCGTTCCCCCATGCCCGTACCACCAGCTTTTGGCCCTTGGGTCCCATCCCTCCGTACCTGGACGGATTCCTCGCGCCCTCAGCTCGTTCTCCATCTTCTCCCACCTAGGCTCCCAAAGGCGGTACCCTCCTGGCACCATAATATGATTGCACTAGTAGGAAAAGCCTCAATAGTGGCGCACTAAAAATGGATTCTGTGGCGCATGGGGGGTGCGCCACAGAAACGTCGCCACAAAAATAAGGTTTCTGTGGCGCACCGACCCATGCGCCACAGAATTAAGGTTTTTGTGGCGCACGGGTGCTTGGGTGCGCCACGTAAAAGCGTGCGCCACAGAATTGATTTTCGGTGCGCCACAAAACTTGCTTGTATTATACACGATTTTGTGCTGCTCTGCTATACACATGCGGTTTATAGACAACAATATACGAGGTTATATACAACAACATATAGAAATATGCAGATATAATATAAATAGCATGTACATTGCACATATATAATGTAGACATCATCATCACAGTACTTAGAGCCCGATCGAGATACATATATAGTGGCAAGTGTCAAATGTTTTGCATACAACTCTTAATTCATACAAAATTCACAATTTCGAGATACAAAGTAGTCTTCATCCGGTTCCTCCTTTGCTCCCTCCTCTCTATCCACCAGGCTCGCTTGCATCGGGGTCTTCATCCGGTTCCTACTATGATTAAAATGGAAGAAAGTGAGACCAACAAGTCCGATGCACAAGAGAAATGGAATAAATGTCTCATACATTGTTGGTCAACACAAGTCTTAACATTTAGGGATGGCGTAAGTGAGACCAAGTCCGATGCACAAGAGATTGATATTTGTGCTATCTTACCAGGCTCACTTACGCCACCCCCAAGTGTACGGTGACCAAACATTTTAATCATCGGCATTTTGAAAATACCAAAGCAAATGGAATGACAAAATGGAATAAGTGCCTCATACATTGTTGGTCAACACAAGTCTTAACATTTAGGGATGGCGTAAGTGAGACCAAGTCCGATGCACAAGAGATTGATATTTGTGCTATCTTACCAGGCTCACTTACGCCACCCCCAAGTGTACGGTGACCAAACATTTTAATCATCGGCATTTTGAAAATACCAAAGCAAATGGAATGACAAAATGGAATAAGTGCCTCATACATTGTTGGTCAACACAAATATTAACATTCCGGGATGGCGTAAGCGAGACCAAGTCCGATGCACAAGAGATTGATATTTGTGCTATCTTACCAGGCTCACTTACGCCACCCCAGAGTGTACGAGGACCAAATATTTTAATCATCGGCATTTTGGAAATACCAAAGCAAATGGAATGACAAAATGGAATAAGTGCCTCATACATTGTTGGTCAACACAAATACTATGGTCAGAAACCATAGTTGCAGTATACGCCACAGTATACTTTGCAGAAGGGCTTCCCTTTCCCCGGCCGCCATTCCGTGAACGGGTCCTTGACGAGACAACAACGCCGATCTGCCTCTCCGGCGCAGAACCACGGCAGTCCCAGCCGCCTCCCTTGTGGCCGTGTGTCCCGCGTCCTGCACTGTTCGCCTTCTTGCCCGGTGAACCAATAGACTAATCGTTGGAATAAGGAAACCGATGACGGCCGGTCGCAAGATTAGATTGCGATCGGCCGTCATCGGCTTCCTTATTCCAACGATCGCCTATTGTTCACCGGGCAAGAAGGCGAAGAGTGCATGGCGCAGGAGACGCGGCCACAAGAGAGGCGGCTGGGACTGGCGTGGTTCTGCGCCGGAGAGGCATGTCGGCGTTGTTGTCTCGTCAAGACCCGTTCACGGAACGGCGGCCGGGGAAAGGGGGGCCCGTCTACAAAGTATATTGCAGCGTATAGGTGACCAAACATTCTAATCATCGGCACTAAAATGGAAGAAAGAGCCAAGTGGTATCTCAACTAGATATCATATGCCTCATACTTTGTTGGTCGAAAGAAATATTAACATTCGGGGATGGGGTCGGCGAGGCCGGGTAGGATGCACAAGAGATTGATATTTGTGCCATCGCACCAGGCTCAGTGGCCCCACCCCAGAGTGTACAAGTGACCAAACAATTTAATCATCGGCACTAGAATGGAAGAAAAGCCAATGCAATTAAGAAGTAGCTAGTATGAACTAAATGGAATGCCTCATACTTTGTTGGTCGAAACAAATATTAACATCCAGGGATGGAGTAAGTGAGGCCAGGTAGGATGCACAAGATATTGATATTTGTGCCATCACACCAGGCTCACTTGCTCCACCCCGAGTGTACGAGTGATATCGACCAACCATCTAATCATCGGCAAGTACAAAAACACCACCAAACCAAGCAACCATGGTGACATAAGTCAAGATGCTCAAACACACATAGCATGCATGGAGCGAGATGCTCCAAAGGGATTATTCATCACTTGGTATATAGACCAAGTGATGCTGGCAAAAGAGAGGCCAATCAAGAACTAGTAAATCCGAGTAAGTGATAGATATGCCTAAACAAGCAACAACACATAGCATATCCCAGCTAACCGGATGAGACAAGTCTTGGTAGCCAACTTAATCACCTAGCACCACCTAGCCTTTTAAAACCATCGAAACAGTCCTTTTTCTTCAAAGGATACCATAGTGGCATTCATTTACATGATCCCCTACTGTGGATATCTCTATTTTCATCAAAGCCAACAAGAAATAGAAATTTATCATTACTCAGTTGAGTTCAAAACACCACCAAACCAGCAACCATGGTGACATAAGTCAAGATGCTCAAACACACATAGCATGCATGGAGCGAGATGCTCCAAAGGGATTATTCATCACTTGGTATATAGACCAAGTGATGCTGGCAAAAGAGAGGCCAATCAAGAACCGAGTAAATCCAAGTAAGTGATAGATATGCCTAAACAAGCAACAACCCATAGCATATCCCAACTAACCAGATGAGACAAGTCTTGGTAGCCAACTTAATCACCTAGCACCACCTAGCCTTTTAAAACCATCAGAAACAGTCCATTTTCTTCAAAGGATACCACAGTGGCATTCATTTACATGATTCCCTAATGTGAATATCTCTATTTTAGTATACCATCATAAGCATTCCATTTAAATCACACATTTTAGTATCTGTTCTTATCCAAGCTTTTGCCTCAGCCTTTGCATCATTGGCTGAGCCAAGACATCAAGTAGCATACCATAGTAGCATACCATAGTAGCATTTCATGCATTTAAATGAACCAGTAGCATCAAAACCAACCAAATGTCCAACTAGCAAGCAATACCAAGTGAGCAAGTCTTCATTACCTTGTACAGGTTCAGACATGGATTTATTTCCAACAAAGGATGGAAATCAAATTAACATCATTGAATTAAATTGAATCATTACCATCACATGGTTCATCAATAACAATTAGGGGCAATGCATCCGGAGCAACAGAGCGGCAATGCATCCAGAGCAACGACGAGCAATGCATCCGGAACCACTACCGAGGTACATCAACCATGAGCAATGAGCCGGTAAGTAAATCACTAGCTCATGATGATCATTTGACCATTTAGAGCATGGACACACAAGCAATAGCAACAGTATAGTTCACCAGGAATGGTGAGAAGCTGCAAGAGCATGCATCTAGCTGCAGACAACAATGACAACAAGCTAGGATAGATAGATCAACAGCAACAGCAGCCAGTACATCAACAAGCAACAGACAGACAACCAGAGCATGCATCTAGCTGCAGCAACAATGACATCAAGCTAGGATAGATAGATAGATAGATTACATCCAAGTAGCACATCAACGAGCAACGGCAGCTAGCACGAAGCAACGACAATGACGAGCGCAACCGGAGCGAACACACAAGCATTTCGTCGAGCACTTTGTGCTCGCGCGGGAGAGGAAGAGGGAGGGGAGGGGAGGGGAGGGAGAGAGTTCACCGACGACAGGGGTGGAGGAGGAGGTTGACGACGACGGCAGCGGTGGAGGAGGAGGAGGACGCGGCGGCTCCTCCACCTTCACGCAACGGCGGCCCTCCTCGCGGCGGCCCCTCCTCGCCGTAGCGGCAGCTTGTGCTGCAGGTGGCGGGGATGGGAGGACCGTGGCGGCATGCGGCCCTCGCGGAGGAAGGCGGCGGCGACGGCGATGGCGATGACCATGGCGGCGCGCGGCGGATCGGAGGAGAGGGGAGAGGGGAGAGGGGAGGGGAGAGGGGAGAGGGGAGAGGGGAGAGGTGAACAGGTGTGGGGGAGGGCACGGGCGATGATATAAGTTACCTTAGTTCTGTGGCGCACCCGAACAAGTGCACCACAGAATCAACTACTTCTGTGGCGCACCGAAGCACGTGCGCCACAGAAAGAGTTATTTCTGTGGCGCAACGACGCCATGTGCGCCACAGAAATACCTACACTAATAATTGGTGGTGGCAGGATGTGGGCCCCCTATAATTTCTGTGGCGCAATGTTCGGTAGTGCGCCACAATATTAAGCTATTTCTGTGGCGCACCTAGCATGGTGCGCCACAAAATAACATTCTGTGGCGCATTTTTAGTGGTGCGCCACAGAACTAAGCTCCCTATAAGGGTTTTCCTACTAGTGTTGTACTCCTTCTTAGCCGCATTTTCCTTATTTTTTTCGATATTTCAGTGAACTGCTCCGATTTCTTTTGCCTCACAAATTCTGGCCAATCATGTTTCATTTTCTCATATTGTCCTTTGAAATCCGGAGTCTTGTTCTTGTTGACATAGTCACGGGGCTAGATTTTGCTTGAATTTCCGGAATGCACTGGCCATCTTTTGAAGAGCGAACTGTTTGACTAGCCTCCTCCTCTTCCTGTTTTCCTCAATCTTGTTACCCTCCTCATCGAATTTGTTGTATTCTGGAGGTAGAACGAAATGTTCCATAAGCTTTTGCAAGCAATCTTTTTTTGTTCTCTTCTTGACAAAAGTGAAACCAAGACGTGCCTTCTTTGGCTCATTCCACTCCTGGACGGTGATCGAGACGTTGTCTCTAACAACGGCTCCGCATTGGTTGATAAACTTGGTGGCGTTCTTCTCGGGCTCCAACGGCTTGCCGGTTGCACTGTCGACAACCTCGATGGTATATGTTTCTCCTTGTTTCAGCGTCTTGGTTGCGCCACGCTTTGACGACGTACTCGGTTGTTTTGACGATCCGGCCGAGGGCTAAAATAAGAAAGAGAGTCGCGCGCGTTAGTACACACATATTTATTCAAATCAGTAAGTTTGTATCACCAGAGGCTCAATGTATATATATACCTCGGCGCCGGAGGTGGTTGCTACTTCCAATTGAAGATCGTCGTTTATCGACATTTCTTCGGCATCATCTTACTGACGGCCTTCATCTTGACCGTAAAGGTTCAGATAAGAAGAGATATCCTCTTCTTCATCTTGTTCGGTCGGCACATAAGGAATATCGCCGTTTATGAGGCCAAATATATGTTCTTCAGCTGCCGGATCATAGTTGGCCATAATCGGGTCAGCTCTATCGTCCGCCATATGCCAGTCCTGAAAACATGTAGTAAAAACAAATTAATTAAGTGAAGAAGAGGGGCGGTGGCGGTGGTGAAAGGGGGCGGTGGCGGTGGCGAAAGGGGGGCGGTGGCGGTGGCGGTGGTGGTGGGTGATCGGTGGCGGTGGGTGATATGCGTTCGAGTAACTTAAAAGGGAGGCTGAGGTATATGTAGCCCTTTATTTTTAAATATTCATAAACAGTATTTCAAACTATTAAAAGAATCTAGGCAAAAACTTAGAGGTACTCATTAGTCAATGATATATATGGTACAAAAAATGCGAGTGTGGCATTTTGACAAACTCAAATAAATTTTGTAGTCAAATAAACTTAGAGATACCGCGAGAACAAATTTTAAGTTACAAATTTTAAGTTACGAATTTTAAGTTATACAAATTTTAAGTTACAAATTTTAGTTATACAAATTTTTAGTTATATACAAATTTGAAGTTAATAAATTAACTTTAAGATACAAATTTATTTATACAAATTTGTAATTAAAAAAATGAGGCCGGCCGGCGGCCGGCGGTTGTTCTTCTCTGCCTTCTCCCCGGCCGGCGGCGGTTGTGTTCTTCTCTGGCGCGTATACGGGGGCGGCGCGCGGCCTCATCTGGCGGCCGGGAGGGCGCGCAGCTGGCGCCGGCGAGGCTGGCCGGGGCGGCGCGTGTCACGCGCGGCCGGCGCGCCGCGGCAGAGATCGACGAGGCGGCGCGGCAGAGATCGACGGCGCGTGCGCGTGCGGTGAGAGAGAGGCCGGCGCGCGAGAAGGGAGAGGAGGCGGCCGGCCGCGCGTGCGCGGTGAGAGAGAGAGGGCCGGCCGGCGGCGCGCGGGAAGGGGAGAGGAGGAGGGCGGCGAGGAGCACGGACGGCGGTGTGACGGTGGCGAGGAGACGGCGTCGAGGGCACGGCGACGGCGTCGAGGGCGTCGAGGGTGCGGCGGCGGTCGGCTCGGGCAGCCTGACGGCGTCGAGGGCGTCGAGGGGGCGGCGGCGGCGATCTTCTCTGTAACGCGAGAAAGAAGAGAATGGCGCGGCCGTTCGCGCGCGCGAGAATTTATACCGACAAGCCTTTAGTCGTGGTTGGTGAGACCAACCGCGACTAAAGGGCAACCTTTAGTCGCGGTTGGTCTCACCAACCGCGACTAAAGGGTTTTTCGGCGGATTTTTGGTTCCCGCGCGGAACCACCCTTTAGTCGCGGTTGGCGAGGCCAACCAGGCCTTTTTTCAAAATTCTTTTCATTTCAAAATGTTAAAAATAGAAATAATATATCAAAAAATTCAGAAAAATAAAACTAATTCATTTCAAAAGGTTAAAAATACAAATAATATATAAAAAAAATCAGAAAATAGAACTAATTCATTTCTAAATGTTAAAAATAAAAATAATATATCAATAAATTCAGAAAAATAAAACTAATTCATTTCAAAATCTTAAAAATACAAATAATATACTCCCTCCGTTCCTTTCTATAATGCCTATTCTTTTTTGGCACGGAAATTAGCGCAAGCAATTATTTTGACACAAAACCCCCTACCGATCTGAGAGAGAAAAAAGGAAACAGAAATCAGATCGGAGGAAATCGTGTTGTTGCCATAACCAATTGTTTCCAGAGAGGATGTGTACGTTCGTTTCCAGATTTTCTGGATCCTAGCAGGTTGGTTTCCACAATTGCTGGACCTCACCTGATCGGTGGAAGGGCTAAAACGCAAAAAATGGAGCCTCTACTCTTATATTTCGAAATAAATGTGAAAAATCTATAGGCACTATAGAAAGGAACGGAGGGAGTATCAAAAAATTCAGAAAAATAAAACTAATTCATTTTTAAATGTTAAAAACACAAAGAATATATCAAAAAAATCAGAAAAATAAAACTAATTCATTTCAAAATCTTAAAAATACAAATAATTTATCAAAAAAATCAGAAACACAAAACTCAATTACCTCCTCATTTCCATAGCCCTTGGCGATGCTTCCTTCTGGCCTAGCACGGTTACGAACATATTTCTTTAATACTCCCATGAACCTCTCGAAGGGGAACATATTGTGTGGAAATACAGGACCGAGAATGGAAATCTCTTCGACTAGGTGAACCGGGAGGTGCGTCATAATATTGAAGAAGGATGGCGGGAACACCAACTCGAAACTGACAAGACATTGGACCACATCGTTCTGTAACCGTGGTAGAACTTCTGGATTGATTACCTTCTGAGAGATTGCATTGAGGAATGCACATAGCTTCACAATGGCTACTCGAACATTTTCCGACAGGAGCCCCCTCAAAGCAATCGGAAGCAATTGCGTCATAATCACGTGGCGAGTCGTGAGACTTCAGGTTTTGGAACTTTTTCTCCGCCATGTTTATTATTCCCTTTATATTGGACGAGAATCCAGACGGGACCTTCGTACTGCTCAGGCATTCAAAAAAGATGACCTTCTCTTCTTTGGTCAGAGCGTAGGCTGGCACGACCTTGAAACCATTCCGGATGCCGGTCATCAGGGTCTTCCAAACGTTGCTGGTCCTGCCGTGCTTCCTTTGTATCATTTGTCTTCCCATACACGCCCAAGAAGCTTAGGAGGTTCACGCAAATATTCTTCGTAACATGCATCACGTCGATTGCGGAGCGGACATCTAGGACTTTCCAATATTCTAGCTCCCGGAATATAGATTTCTTCTTCCACATGGGTGCGTGACCGTCAGCTCCCTTCGGAACTGATTGTCCGCCAGGACCCTTTCCAAATATGACTTTCAAATCCTTGACCATATCAAATACCTCAGCACCAATGCGTTCCGCAGGCTTCGGCCGGTGATCTGCCTTGCCGTTGTAATGCTTGCCTTTCTTTCTTCTTCGGATGAATTTTCGGAAGAAATCGACGATGCCCAAGGTACACGTTCTTCTTACAATTTGGCAAATGTACACTTTCAGTCTCATGTAAGTAGTGCGTGCATGCATTGTATCCCTTATTTGACAGTCCCGAAAGGTTACTAAGAGCAGGCCAATCGTTGATGGTTACGAAAAGCAGCGCTCGTAGGTCAAATTCCTCTTATTTGTGCTCATCCCACACACGGACACCAGGTCTGCCCCACAACTGTAAAAGTTCATCAACTAATGGCCTTAGGTACACATCGATGTCGTTGCCGGGTTGCTTCGGACCTTGGATGAGCACTGACATCATAATGAACTTCCGCTTCATGCACAACCAAGGAGGAAGGTTGTAGATGCATAGAGTCACGGGCCGAGTGCTATGGCCGGAGCTCTGCTCGCCAAAAGGATTCATGCCATCCGTACTTAGACCAAATCTTATGTTCCTTGCGTCGGCTGCAAAATCTTTGAACTCTCTGTCGATCTTTCTCCATTGCGTTCCATCCGCGGGGTGTCTCAACTCCCCGTCCGACTTACGGTCCTCTTTGTGCCATCGCAACAACTTGGCATGCTCTTTGTTCCCGAACAGACGTTTCAACCGTGGTATTATAGGAGCATACCACATCACCTTGGCGGGAACCCTCTTCCCGGGTTTCTCGCCCTCAACATCGTCACCGGGGTCATCGCCTCGATCTTATAACGCAATGCGAGTGCATACCGGACATTCATTCAAATTCTCGTATTCACCGCGGTAGAGGATGCAGTTGTTGATGCATGCATGTATCTTCGGAACCTCTAAACCTAGAGGGCGGACAACCTTCTTTGCTTCGTACGTACGGCGGGCAACTCGTTATTCTTTGGAAACATATTTTTCAACATTTTCAAGCAAGTCTTCAAATGCCGAGTCAGGCTACACCTGCTGTGCCTTCCATTTCAGCAAATCCAGTGTGCAGCCCAGCTTTTTCAGACCATTATCGCATCCTGGGTACAGCGACTTTTTGTGATCCTCTAACATGCGATCCAAATTCTCCCTCTCCTTTTCAGTTTCGCAGCGTCTCCGTGCATCAGCAATGGTCCCCTTCACCTTCCCCTTCACCTTCAGCATCCTCCATGAAAGTATCACCGAAATGATCAAGATAGTTTTCATCGATGAAATCACCCCCTTCTTCATCTTCTTCCATTATAACCTTTCTTTCTCCATGCTTGGTCCAACAATTATAGCTTGGCATGAAACCGTGCCGAAGCAGGTGCAGGTGAATTTCTCTTGAGGAAGAGTAACCCTTCTGATTCTTACAGTCAACACATGGACAGATAACAAAACCCTTCTGCTTGTTCGCATTAGCCACTACGAGAAAATCTTTCAAACCCGTAGTGAACTCGCCGGAGAGTCGGTTACCGTACATCCATTGCCGATTCATCTGCATTATTATAATATAAAATATATAATTAACCATCATGCATTTGTTAAACTAATTAACTAGCTACAAACAATATAAATTAAACAATGAACTACACACATGCATATTTTATCAATGACACATATGAAAGGTTCAAATTGCTAACCGCGATCTCGAGGAGGAAAAAATAAATGAGGAAGCTCAAGTGTGGCTCCGACACTTCATATCATGTTTGTTTCATGCTCTTGGGGCATTTCATCAAACACTTTGTGTGCATAAGAGGAGCCAAAAGTAAACCTACACCCCCTTGTGAAGTTTGTGAAGAGAAGTGGCACCAAATGGCTAAGTGTTGTGGGCTGAACGGTATATATAGGGGTGGGGCTTTAGTCGCGGTTGGCCTGGCCAACCGCGACTAAAGGCCTCGGGCATCTTAGTCGCGGTTGGCCAGGCCAACCGCGACTAAAGCTCCTCCCGTCCACCAGCTGGCCACCGAGCGCCCTGGACCCATGCCTTTGGTCGCGGTTCGCCTCCCGAACCGCGACTAAAGACTCCATTAGTCGCGATTCCTATGTTTTCGCGACTAATGTGGCTGGACGGAAGCCTTTTTTTCTACCAGTGGGTACAAACAGTAGAACTAAGTCAGCCTAACGGCTTACATTTAGAAACGGCCGTAATAAAAATTTGTATTGGAGAGAAACACAGGATTCAGATAAGAACCTAGGTACAGTTGACGCAACTGTTGAAACGACGACGGGATAATGGATTGTTTCTCTGTCATTTTCTCCACGATCTCTTTGTTTATCGATTTTCTGTGGGGGTTCAAACTGAGCATGTATGGGATGGGAGCAAGCTAGGCGGAGTCACGCTGATCATTGAACTGAAAATTCTATTTGCCCGAGCGCACACATGCCATGTGCGGATTATCACGCCATGCCGGCTGCAAAACGGATCCAGGGAAGAAGCTCCCTCCACATGGAGCCCATGCTATGGACGTATGCGGGCGGCTACGGAAGTGTGTACAGAGCATGACAAGCTTGCCACCTTGTGCAGCTCCACGCACGACCCCTAACCTTGATTTTTGTCCAAACATTTGAGATGCGCGTTTTTAAAAAACAGTTTGAGTGGTCATACTCATACGTCGAGAACAACACTTCACATTAGAAAGTTTGTTTTAATGGTCTAGTCTAGTTGAAAACTACCCCGTAACTTTTTCTTCCTGTAATATCTAATTCTCAACCTAACAAAAACTGACTCTAAAGAATGTCTAGGTGGGTCAGTGAAGGAGGACTTGAGAATGTTTTTGCTAGCTTATGTGGTGTGGCCGAAAACAACTCTAGCTATTATGCTTTATGGTTCTACTTTAGCTTTCTATATTTTATTGATCTAAAACAACTGATTTTGACAATCGCTTTAATGAGCTATCTTTCGAGTTGCTTCAGAAACTCGTCTTAACTCGAGAGGCACATTTTTAGGGTTAATGTGAATAAGATTGCTTACCTTGGGAGATAGCGTCAAAAGCAATATAACCTCGAACTATTCATCAATCATAAGCGGAAAGCTGAAGACTTTAGAGGCTGTCTCTATATTTTTCGATAAAGTAGAGACGGTCTCCATAATTGAAAGGAAACATGATGTTCCTATTTGAAAGGAACATCATATTCTTCACCTAGTTGATCTTGTAATGTTTTACAAGTGGCGTCGGCAGCAGCTGAAAGGGCTTTTTTCTCACCAACAAAGATCATCAAGACTAAGTTGTGTAACCTCATCTATGATGGCTTCTTGATAACCTGATGATATGCTATATCAAGCGAGATATTCAAAAGTCTTGAACTCTTTCAGTCAACCGTGCCTACGCATTATACTGACAAACATTTCCTCCATTCATTGTGACTGACGACAGGACAAGCTGGAACCGTTAAATTAACAACGAACCCATGACCATGGATAGAGGAGATCTATAGAGTGTGCATGTGTTTGGGGTATTAATCAGTTTTCTAAAGTGCCCACTGGCCGGCGTCAGATTATCCCCAGAAACTTTTCCCCAACAAAGTTCCTTCCCATGATGCACCATGCCTCTGAAACCAGTAATTAACCAGCAGGATGGATCAGTGGTCCTTCCAGCTCTTTCAAATCCTTCAACTCAGCGTGCCGGGAAACTCACATGCACAGAGCAAAACGCACAGTGCTCAGTACTCACCTCAAGCTTTGACCTGATAACACAACCCTGAATTTCCTTGGCCCCATACCAGGCAATCATCACTGCGCAAACATATGATGTTAGGTAAAGCGATACACATCGCAGGGGGAAGCAGCAGGAGCACTAGCAACAACAACAGCTGCAGCATGCATGCATGCAGCTGTTGGCAGCACGCCACAAGAGAGACACGCACCAACCATGTATCTTTTGGTAGGAACCAAGAGCTGAACTAATCAAAAGCTCGCCGGCCAGGATCTGTCTTTTTGGATTAATTTGCATCAAATGTTACTATAACTAGAATTGTCATGTACTCCATCCGTCTAAATTAATTGACTAAATTTTATCTACATACCGACGTATTGTACTGGGTAGATACATATGCATCAAGACAAAGCTGAGTCAGTTAACTTCTGAGCAAGTTTCTCCGGCCATCCAAAAGGGGATCTAATTAAACAATGCGCAAACACCATATGCGGCAGGGCCTTGGTGATGATCGATGGTGGCGATATTGATGATGATGATGGGCGCCGCACGCGCTCCAGCTTTTGCTCCTCTCTCTCTGTTTCTTCAGTTCTCTTCTGCCGCGCTAGAGGTTAGCTGCTTGCATGCATGCAAAAACTTTCTCTCGTGCTGTCCCACAGGTATGTGTACCGATGGATTCACTGTGCTTCTGTCGTGGAGTTTGAGAGTATAATTGCTTTGCAACCTCAAGAGCAAAAAGACATGCATCCCAGAATCGTCTGGCACGTTTCATTGCTGAGGCCTCTCGAAGGGTCCAATGTCGTTGAAATGCTATACACGTCCTGTATTCATAAAACTTGATCGAGCGTCCATGACAAATGAGCCAGAATTTAAAATCTCTATTGTCTCCGCTCAAGCTCTCTCGAACCTATCGAAGTACCGTTCGATCATGCACCAATACTCATTGACTCTTTCTCAGAACACTATAGCGGGTTTCGTCATCCTTTCTGGTTGAATTGGGATGGTTTACTTGGGAAGGGTTGAAATGTTTGGAGTATGCCATCTAAAGGGCACACACCAATACAAACATAGAACTACGAATTGGTTTATTATAACGGTTCATTCGATGATGGGAAACACATACAAGTGCATCTACAACAAGAGATGAACAAATGGCCTAGATCATACTAATACATGATTAGAAAATTAAAGACTTAGGAATCAATCAAACTGAAATTCACACTCATACACGAGGAATAGTTGAATTGGTATATCATTCTAATATCCAGTATGTGTTTACGAGGACAACAATGTATGAGCTATTTTAGCATGTTTGCCAATTGGCAGCATAGGAAACACATTTTTTTCTCCAAAATCAAGATGAAGGTCACATCGAAGGTGTGTCGCCTATCGACAATTATAACTTAAAATGCTACAGGTAACTCTTTGGACCTCCACAAGGGAGTGGTATCACCCCTCAAGCTTCTGGTGTTGTGAATGATCTCCCCGCTCTCCTATTTTGGAAAAGGAGGTGCATGAGGTAATGTTTCATAAAAGATGCACATGCTAAAAGTGCATCTAGCCCCTCGGTATATTTTGATAATTGATGAAAAAAATATGGTCTAAATTTTCATTGATTTTAATATGAAATATAGGTAATGCTTGAAAACCATGTGCCGGATTCAAGTTGGGTTCTATGAAGATAAAGATACAGAATAAGTATTGGCACCAAGCTAGATCATCAATTTGGAGGAAAAATATGGTATGTCCAAGAAAAATGAATGAAGACGGAATTCTTGTGTGGAACTCAAAGAATGTCTGGCTCTATCTTATGAGTTGAGCCACATAGTGTCAAAGTCTTGAGATATTGAATACAATAAAAGAATTCAACATTTTGGCTAAACAAAATCATGATGAACACAAATGTATAGTCATGATTGATCAAACATCTCAAGGGAAGAATTATTTGCGTACCTCAATCGATTATGATGCAACATAAAATATACAAGGTTTAACAATCCAAAGTTCAACGAGTGAACTCAAGTTGATCTAAACGGTGTAACCCATGGGATCATTTGATCTAGTCGTATGGTAAGCAATTTTTATAATGCGCTTTGTGATTTAATCCAGGGTCTATGTGTTTGGTACTTACATAAGGGTAAGGTATCATTCCATGGTCCTACATCAAAAGGAACATATCATATAGCCCAAGAGAGGATGGCATCAAGTGGTGATTTTCATCAAGGTTGGAAACACAATTTTAGGGTGAGCATCTCAAAGTGACCATATGCTTGAAGCTTGTCATCCAATTTTTTTTGTTAATGAACTTGTGAAGATGTGCTTAATGGAAATTTTCCTATAGTGATTGCATTTAAATACGGGTTAGGTATCTTTCCATGGGCTTGCATCAAAATAAAGATTTCATATAGTCAAATTAAGTGGTGGTTGCCATCAAGGTTGACAATCACAAGTTCAAGGTGAGCATCTTGAAGTAACCATATGCTTGAAGCTTATCATTCATTTTTGGGTAATCAACTTGCAAAGATGTGCTTATTGAAATATTTCCTATAGTACTTATGGGGTA
The DNA here is from genome assembly GCF_022539505.1 of Lolium rigidum. Lineage (NCBI taxonomy): Eukaryota > Viridiplantae > Streptophyta > Magnoliopsida > Poales > Poaceae > Lolium > Lolium rigidum. Next base: position 269,731,350 of record NC_061514.1, read on the forward strand.
GAAAATTGCCAGTCTTCAATTAGAACCAATTAAACGAAGTGTTTTGGTGTGAGGCATCATAGTCAAGCTCTAGATAAATGCACAAGGAAAATTTATGACCTATCTAAGTTTTATTAGATTTACTGGTCTCAAGTAATTGGTGAGAGAATGTATTATAGGTTTGATAACCGCATTAGGGGCTTTTGGTCGCATCGCCTTATCATATCATTGATGCATGTAAAATGCATACATGAATTTTGTCCTTTATCATATTGAATTCCCATATATTTGCAACATATATGATGATAATACCACGTTTTACATTGATTTATGGGGATTTACCAATGATGCCCTTTATTTGAGTTATAACTCTGCATAACAGGAAAACCATGTTTTGTGTATTTTTCACTTTTAGAGACCTATACAGAGTCAAATTGACTTGGAATTTTTTGAGCGTCATTTTTTCATCGGGAGAAACATCCTGGGACTTGGAAGCTCACCTAGAAGGGCTTGAGGCCCAAAAGAGCCTAGGTGGCGTGCCCAAACTTCTAGGGCACACCGCGTGACCTCTTTCGGCCGTCGATCGTCCAAATCGCGTGATCTTTTCACCCACCGACGTACTTTGACCTAAAAATCACTATATATATCGCCCCGAAGAGTTCTCGGGAGGAGAGTGCTGCAGAAAGACAGAAACACGAAAACAAAGACTGCAACAGAGAAGATTGGAGGGGGGAACTCCGCCGGTGGGATCACCACCGGAGGGATATCCACCTTCTCCAACGTCTTCGTCATCATCACCATGATCAAGGGAGAGTAATCCACCTCTGGACTACGGGTTTGTGACAGTAGCTTCATCTATGTCTCTCATGTTCTTCATAAATCTAAGTGCCATATGAGTTGCCTCGCATGATTATGGCCATATTTGTAGTACTTATGTGGTGGATCCTTATTCTATGATATTGTGCTATGAGATCTGACCGTATTATGTGTAAGATGTATTGATAGATGCATATTATGTACCCCGTTCTTAAGTATTTGTTCTGACGATCCAACATCTATGCAAGAGCGTGTGTGGGGTGATGTGTGTATTAGATGGAGTAGCATGGTTTTAGTGATTGAATAATGACAACAAATTCATGATCTATTATGGCTTTTCCATTTCTTTTGCTACCACACTAGGGATAAAGCGTATGCATGTGCTATGTTCGTCACGTGACAAAAGTGATGATCTTGTTTGGTCAAGGTAGCATATTTGATATTCAAACATCATGTCAAAGTACTTACGATTAAACTCTGTTAATTTTTAATACAAGATTGCATGGAGTTTTTCCTTTCTTGTGGAGTATAAGAGAGATGTGTTGCATCATCTCTATGTTAGGGCGTGATGCTCATATCAATGCGTATCTTACTCATGTTATTGTTCTGCATCCTCATATCTCATTGATGAATTACTATTTGTCCACTACAACTTAAAAGAGAGAATAGTCAAGTGAACACATGACCCCCAGTCCACTTTAATCATAAGAAACACCGTTATCTTGCATTTATATTGTTTTCTATTTGAAGCACTGATACGTCTCAAACGTATCTATAATTTCTTATGTTTCATGCTACTTTTATGATGATACTCACATGTTTTATACACATTATATGTCATTATTATGCATTTTCCGGCACTAACCTATTGACGAGATGCCGAAGAGTCAGCTTGCTCGTTTTCTCGCTGTTTTTGGTTTCAGAAATCCTACAAAGGAAATATTCTCGGAATTGGACGAAATCAACGCCCAGGGTCTTATTTTTCCACGAAGCTTCCAGAAGACCGAAAGGATTACGAAGTGGGGCGACGAGGCGCCGCCACGCTAGGGCTGCGCGGCCAGGCTAGGGCCCGCGCCGCCCTGTTGTGTGGGGCCCTCGTGTCGCCCCGAAACCTACCCATCCGCCTACTTAAAGCCTTCATCGCGAAATCCCCAGTACCGAGAGCCACGATACGGAAAACCTTCCAGAGACGCAGCCGCCGCCAATCCCATCTCGGGGCATTCAGGAGATCGCCTCCGGCACCCTGCCGGAGAGGGGAATCATCTCTCGGAGGGCTCTTCATCGCCATGATCGCCTCCGGATCGATGTGTGAGTAGTTCACCCTCGGACTATGGGTCCATAGGAGTAGCTAGATGGTTGTCTTCTCCTCATTGTGCTATCATGTGAGATCTTGTGAGCTGCCTATCATGATCAAGATCATCTATTTGTAATGCTACATGTTGTGTTTGTTGGGATCCGATGAATATTGAATACTATGTCAAGTTGATTATCAATCTATCATATATGTTGTTTATGTTCTTGCATGCTCTCCGTTGCTAGTAGAGGCTCTGGCCAAGTTGATACTTGTAACTCCAAGAGGGAGTATTTATGCTCGATAGTGGGTTCATGCCTCCATTGAATCCGGGACGAGTGACGTGAAAGTTCTAAGGTTGTGGATGTGCCGTTGCCACTAGGGATAAAACATCAATGATTTGTCTAAGGATATTTGTGTTGATTACATTACGCACCATACTTAATGCAATTGTCTCGTTGTTTGCAACTTAATACCGCAAGGGGTTCGGATGATAACCTCGAAAGTGGACTTTTTAGGCATAGATGCATGCTGGATAGCGGTCTATGTACTTTGTCGTAATGCCCTGATTAAATCTCATAGTACTCATCATGATATATGTATGTGCATTGTTATGCCTTCTTTATTTGTCAATTGCCCAACGGTAATTTGTTCACCCAACATGTTATTTATCTTATGGGAGAGGCACCACTAGTGAACTGTGGACCCCGGTCCATTCTTTACATCTGAAATACAATCTACTGCAATTGTTCTTTACTGTTCTTCGCAAACAAACATCATCTTCCACACTATACAGCTTAATCCTTTGTTTTCCAGCAAGCCGGTGAGATTGACAACCTCACTGTTACGTTGGGGCAAAGTACTTTGATTGTGTTGTGCAGGTTCCACGTTGGCGCCGGAATCCCTGGTGTTGCGCCGCACTACACTCCGTCACCAACGACCTTCACGTGACCCTTGACTCCAACTGGTTCGATAAACCTTGGTTTCTTACTGAGGGAAAACTTGCTACTGTACGCATCACACCTTCCTCTTGGGTTTCCCAACGGACGTGTGTTAACTGCACGCATCAAGCTCTTTTTCTGGCGCCGTTGCCGGGGAGATCAAGACACGCTTCAAGGGGAGTCTCCCACATCCAATCTCTTTACTTTGTTTTTGTCTTGCTTTACTTTACTTTATTTACTGCTTTGTTTGCTCTTTATATCAAAAACACAAAAAATTTAGTTGCTAGTTTTACTTTATTTACTGTCTTGATCTCCATATTAAAAACACACAAAAAATTAGTTATTTGCATTTACTTTATTTAGTTTGCTTTATTTACTACTGCTAAAAATGAGTAATCCTGAAGTTGAAGTTCGTTCGTTTAAGGAACAAGGTGGAGAAAGCTTTAAAGATGTTTGGTATAGAATTAGTGATGCTCATCATAGGTGCACTAAGAAACACTCCACTATTATCCTACTTAGGAACTTTTATGTTGGTATATCTAGCTGGAATAGGTATGTTCTTGATACTCTTTCGGGGGGTAATTTCCTAGGTACTCATGCTTTAGAAGCTAGTTGCATCATTGAGAGCCTAGTTGGAATACCACCTATTAATGAAACTAAAATTGAAATCTCTCTTGAGGATGTCATGAAAAAGTTGGAAACCATAGAGAAAAATCTTCCAAGTGTTGATACTAAACTGGGAATATTACTTGATAATACTGATAAACTTGATAAATCCCTAGGAGGAATTAATGAAAGAATTGCTATTTTAGAAACTTGTGCTATCCATGACAATCAAACCCATAGGATTGGTAAACTTGAAGAAGCTATGGGAACATTGGGTTCAACTTTTTCTTCTCTTAAATTTAAGGAGAAAGCTTATGTGGGTAAGGAGCAAAAGTTCATGTATGTCTCTAAGGTGCCTAAGCCAAAAAACTATTATAGGCTTAAAATTGACAAAGCCCTTAGTACCACTATAGATAATGGAGCATCTAAGATACCTTATGATTCTATTATTAGAACAAATTATGATGTCGATGCTTCATCTCTTGATGTTACTTGATTCACACTTTCTGCGCCTAGCTGAAAGGCGTTAAAGAAAAGCACTTATGGGAGACAACCCATTATTTTACTTCTGCACTTTTGTTTTATATTTGAGTCTTGGAAGTTGTTACTACTGTAGCAACCTCTACTTATATTTTTTTATTGCATTGTTGTGCCAAGTAAAGTCTTTGATTGTAATGTTGATACTAGATTTGAATTACTGCGCAGAAACAGATTTCTTACTGTCACGAAATTGAGCAGCCCCTTCTGTAGGAAATTTAGAACATTCTGCCAATTTACGTGCGTGATCCTCAGATATGTACGCAACTTTCATTAAATTTGAGCATTTTCATCTGAGCAAGTTAAGTGCCCCAGAAAAATTCGTCTTTACGAACTGTTCTGTTTTGACAGATTCTGCCTTTTATTTCGCATTGCCTGTTTTGCTATATTTGATGGATTTCTTTGTTCCATTAACTTTCAGTAGCTTTGTGCAATGTCCAGAAGTGTTAAGAATGATTATGTCACCTCTGAATATATGAATTTTCAATTATGCACTAACCCTCTAATGAGTTTGTTTCGAGTTTGGTGTGGAGGAAGTTTTCAAGGGTCAAGAGAGGAGGATGATACAATATGATCAAGAAGAGTGAAAAGTCTAAGCTTGGGGATGCCCCCGTGGTTCATCCCTGCATATTTTAAGAAGACTCAAGCATCTAAGCTTGGGGATGCCCAAGGCATCCCCTTCTTCATCGACAACTTATCAGGTCACCTCTAGTGAAACTATATTTTTATTCAGTCACATCTTATGTGCTTTATTTGGAGCGTCTCTTTGTTTTTATTTTTTGTTTTTGTTTGAATAAAATCGGATCCTAGCATTCTTTATGTGGGAGAGAGACACGCTCTGCTGTTGCATATGAACACATATGTTCTTAGCTTTATTCTTAATGTTCATGGCGAAGGTTGAACTACTTCGTTCATTGTTATATGGTTGGAAACGGAAAATGCTTCATGTGGTAATTGGTATAATGTCTTGAATAATTTGATACTTGGCAATTGTTGTGCTCATATAGATCATGTTTAAGCTCTTGCATCATGTACTTTGCACCTATTAATGAAGAACTACATAGAGCTTGTTAAAATTTGGTTAGCATGATTGATCTCTCTAAGTCTAGATATTTTCTGGTTAAGGTGTTTGAACAACAAGGAGACAGTGTAGAGTCTTATAATGCTTGCAATATGTTCTTATGTAAGTTTTGCTGTACCGTTTTATACTTGAGTTTGCTTCAAACAACCTTGCTAGCGTAAGCCTTGTACTGAGAGGGATTACTTCTCGTGCATCCAAATCCTTGAGCCAAAAACTATGCCATTTGTGTCCACCATACCTACCTACTACATGGTATTTCTCTGCCATTCCAAAGTAAATTACTTGAGTGCTACCTTTAAAATTCTATTCTTTGCCTTTACAATACATAGCTCATGGGAAAATAGCCTTAAAAACTATTGTGGTATTGAATATGTTCCTATGTATCTTATTTCTTAAAAGTTGCTTGTTGAGCAGTAACCATGTTTCTGGGGACGCCATCAACTTTTACACCTTTGTTGAATATGATGTGAGTTGCTATGCATGTTCGTCTTGTCTGAAGTAAGGGTGATTTTCATGATCAAATGGTTTGAGTATGCATATTGTTAGAGAAGAACATTGGGCCGCTAACTAAAGCCATGAATCATGGTGGAAGTTTCAGCTTGGACACAAATCCTCAATCTCTTATGAGAATATTATTCGTTGTTAAATGCTTAAGCATTAAAAGAGGAGTCCATTATCTCGTTGTCTATGTTGTCCCGGTATGGATGTATAAGTTGAGAATAATCAAAAGCGAGAAATCCAATGCGAACTTTCTCCTTAGACCTCTGTACAGAGCGGCATAGAGGTACCCCTTTGTGACACTTGGTTGAAACATATGTTATGCAATGATAATCCGTGTTAATCCAAGCTAATTAGGACAAGGTGCGAGCACTATTGGTATACTATGCATGAGGCTTGCAACTTATAAGTTGTCTTATACATAACACATATGAATTATTACTACCGTTGACAAAATTGTTTCTATGCAAAATGAAAAGCTCTAGCACAAAAATAGTAATCCATGCTTCCCTCTGCGAAGGGCCATTCTTTTACTTTATGTTGAGTCAGTTCACCCACTTCTTTCTATCTTAGAAGAAAACACTTGTGTCAACTGTGTGCATTGATTCTTACATGTTTACCTATTGCACTTGTTATATTGCTTTATGTTGATAATTATCCATGAGATATACATGTTGAAGTTGAAAGCAACCACTGAAACTTATATCTTCCTTTGTGTTGTTTCAAAGCTTTCTACTAAGAATTTATTGCTTATGAGTTAACTGTTATGCAAGTCTTATTGATGCTTGTCTTGAAAGTATTATTCATGAAAAGTCTTTGCTATATGATTTAGTTTTTTACTCATTGTCTTCACCATTGCTTCGAATCGCTGCATTCATCTCATATGCTTTACAATAGTATTGATCAAGATTATGATATCATGTCACTTCAGAAATTATCCTTGTTATCCTTTACCTACTCGAGGGCGAGTAGGAACTAAGCTTGGGGATGCTTGATACGTCTCAAACGTATCTATAATTTCTTATGTTCCATGCTACTTTTATGATGATACTCGCATGTTTTATACACATTATATGTCATTATTATGCATTTTCCGGCACTAACCTATTGACGAGATGCCGAAGAGCCGCTTGTCTGTTTTCTGCTGTTTTTGGTTTCAAAAATCCTACAAAGGAAATATTCTCGGAATTGGACGAAATCAACGCCCAGGGTCTTATTTTTCCACGAAGCTTCCAGAAGACCGAAAGGATTACGAAGTGGGGCGACGAGGCGCCGCCACGCCAGGGCCACGCGGCCAGGCTAGGGCCCGCGCCGCCCTGTTGTGTGGGGCCCTCGTGTCGCCCCTAAACCTACCCTTCCGCCTACTTAAAGCCTTCGTCGCGAAACCCCCAGTACCGAGAGCCACGATACGGAAAACCTTCCAGAGACGCAGCCGCCGCCAATCCCATCTCGGGGATTCAGGAGATCGCCTCCGGCACCCTGCCGGAGAGGGGAATCATCTCCCGGAGGGCTCTTCATCGCCATGATCGCCTCCGGATCGATGTGTGAGTAGTTCACCCCTAGACTATGGGTCCATAGCAGTAGCTAGATGGTTGTCTTCTCCTCATTGTGCTATCATGTTAGATCTTGTGAGCTGCCTATCACGATCAAGATCATCTATTTGTAATGCTACATGTTGTGTTTGTTGGGATCCGATGAATATTGAATACTATGTCAAGTTGATTATCAATCTATCATATATGTTGTTTATGTTCTTGCATGCTCTCCGTTGCTAGTAGAGGCTCTGGCCAAGTTGATACTTGTAACTCTGATACGTCTCAAACGTATCTATAATTTCTTATGTTCCATGCTAGTTTTATGAAAATACCTACATGTTTTTTTCACATTTTATATCGTTTTGATGCGTTTTCCGGAACTAACCTATTGACGAGATGCCGAAGTGCCAGTTCCTGTTTTCTGCTGTTTTTGGTTTCAGAAATCCTAGTAAGGAAATATTCTCGCAATTGGACGAAATCAACGGCCAGTATCTTATAATTCCACGAAGCTTCCAGAACACCGGAGAGGGGCCAGAGGAGAGGCCCAGGGCCACCACACATGGTGGCGGCGCGGCCCAAGGGGGCGCGCGCCCCCCTGTTGTCTGGCTGCCCCAGACCCCCTCCGACTCCGACTCTCCGCCTATAAAAGCCTTCCTGACCTAAAAACTTCGGAAGAATAAGCCACGGGACGAGAAAAGTTACGCAGCCGCCGCCATCGCGAAGCGACAGAAGTCTCTGTTCCGACACGCCGCTGGGACGGGGAAGTACCCCCGGAAGGCTTCTCCATCGACATCACCGCCATCTTCATCACCGCTGCTGTCTCCCATGAGGAGGGAGTAGTTCTCCCTCGAGGCTAAGGGCTGTACCGGTAGCTATGGGGTTAATCTCTCTCCCATGTACTTCAATACAATGATCTCATGACCTGCCTTACATGATTGAGATCCATATGATGAGCTTTGTAATCTAGATGTCGTTATGCTATTCAAGTGGTTTTTACTTATGTGATCTCCGGAGACTCCTTGTCCCACGTGTGTAAAGGTGACAGTGTGTGCACCGTGTGGGTCTCTTAGGCTATATTTCACGTAATACTTATTCACTGAGTTATGATTTGAGTCGGATGTCTCTATGAAATTGTGGTGTGTTAGTACCACCTATGAATGCTCACAGTGACAGCGTGGGGTGTTTATTAGTACTTGGGAATACATCTTTAAGGTTCGCCTACATGATGAATTAGTGTTCGTTATCTTGCCAAAGAGTAATTCAAAATCGCATAGTGAAGTGCTTATTTATATTCCATTATGATTGCAATGTTGAGAGTGTCCACTAGTGAAAGTATGATCCCTAGGCCTTGTTTCCAAATACTGCAATCATCGCTTATTTACCGTTTTACTGCATCTTTACTTCCTGCAATATTACTACCATCAATCGCACGCTCAGACAAGCTATTTTCTCAGGCGCCGTTACTACTGCTCATATTCATTCATACCACTTGTATTTCACTATCTCTTCGCCGAACTAACGCACCTATACATCTGACAAGTGTATTGGGTGTGTTGGGGACACAAGAGACTTCTTGTATCGTGATTGCAGGGTTGCTTGAGAGGGATATCTTTGACCTCTTCCTCCCTGAGTTCGATAAACCTTGGGTGATCCACTTAAGGGAAACTTGCTGCTGTTCTACAAACCTCTCGCTCTTGGAGGCCCAACACCGTCTACAGTGAATAGAAGCGTGCGTAGACATCAAGCTATTTTCCGGCGCCGTTGCTCGGGAGGAAAGGTAAAAGGCACTCACACTCCGGTCCCGAGTAACTAAGTTATTTTCTGGTGCCGTTGTAAGTGCTCGAAGCTATTTCCTTTAGATCCTGCAATTGCATCTTTTTGTTTCTTGTTTTACACTAGTAAGGCATAATGGAAAACAACTGTGAGCTTTTTATTATATTTCCTGAGTTAAGACATGGATGGTTTGATGCGAAAATTAAAAAACCTATGGAATCTTATTTGCATGCTAGTAGCAATGATATTAGTATGAACGCTTTGAACACCATTGTTGCTAATGATATGGAAAATTCTAAGCTTGGGGAAGCTGGTTTTGATGAGCATGACATTTTTAGTCCCCCAAGCATTGAGGAGAAAATTTTCTTTGATGATACTTTGCCTCCTATTTATGATGATTATAATGATAGTGGTCTTTTGGTGCCGCCTACTATGGAGAGTAAATTTTATTATGATTAGACTATGCCTCCTACACTTGATGAGAATAATAATGATAGCTACTTTGTTGAATTTGCTCCCACTACAACTAATAAAATTGATTATGCTTATGTGGAGAGTAATAATTTTATGCATGTAGCTCATAATAAGAATGCTTTATGTGATACTTATATTGTTGAGTTTGTTCATGATGCCACTGAAAGTTATTATGAGAGAGGGAAACATGGTTATATGCATCTTAATAATATTAAATTTCCCCTCTTTGTGTTGAGAATCTTGAAGTTACTCTTGTTTTATCTTCCTATGCTCGTCACATTGTTCTTCATGAATTTATTTGTGTACAAGATTCCTTTTCATAGGAAGTGGGTTAGACTTAAAAGTGTTTCTAATTTGCTTCTTGATGATCTCTTTTGCTTCAATTCCTATTTCTTGCGTGAGCATCATTAAAATTGCTGAGCCCATCTTAATGGCTATAAAGAAAGAACTTCTTGGGAGATAACCCATGTTTTTATTTTGCTACTGTTTTGTTGTGTCTTGGAAGTTGTTACTACTGTAGCAACCTCTCCTTATCTTATTTTATTGCATTGTTGTGCCAAGTAAAGTGTTTGATAGCAAGGTTGATACTAGATTTGGATTACCGAGCGAGAAACAGATTGCATCCGTCACGAATTTGGGCAGGGTTCTCTGTAGGTAACTCAGAAAAATCAGCCAGTTTACGTGCGTGATCCTCAGATATGTACGCAACTTTCAATCAATTTGAGCTTTTTCATCTAAGCAAGTCCAGTGCCTCTAAAAAATTCGTCTTTACGGACTGTTCTGTTTTGACAGATTCTGCCTTTTATTTCGCATTGCCTCTTTTGCTGTGTTGGATGGATTTCTTTGTTCCATTGACTTCCAGTAGCTTTGGGCAATGTCCAGAAGTGTTCACTACAAGAAAAGTTGCCATGGCCGACGAAGTTGAAGTCGCGCCGTGGTTGCTGGTGCACCATGGCCGACGATTTTTGGTCCCTC
>NC_061514.1:269741955-269774465 GCF_022539505.1 Lolium rigidum
TGTTGGGTGAACAAATTACGGTTGGGCAATTGACAAATAAAGAGAGCATGACAATGCACATACATATCATGATGAGTATAGTGAGATTTAATTGGGCATTACGACAAAGTACATAGACCGCCATCCAAGCTGCATCTATGCCTAAAAAGTCCACCTTCGAGGTTATCATCCGAACCCCCTCCGGTATTAAGTTGCAAAACAACGAGACAATTGCATTAAGTATGGTGCGTAATGTAATCAACAACTACATCCTTAGACATAGCATCAATGTTTTATCCCTAGTGGCAACAGCACAACACAACCTTAGAACTTTCTGTCACTTGTCCCGAGTGTCAATGCGAGGCATGAACCCACTATCGAGCATAAGTACTCCCTCTTGGAGTTAAAAGCATCTACTTGGCCGGAGCATCTACTAATAACGGAGAGCATGCAAGATCATAAACAACACATAAGCATAACTTTGATAATCAACATAACAAGTATTCTCTATTCATCGGATCCCAACAAACGCAACATATAGAATTACATATAGATGATCTTGATCATGATAGGCAGCTCACAAGATCCGACAATGATAGCACAATGGGGAGAAGACAACCATCTAGCTACTGCTATGGACCCATAGTCCGGGGGTAGACTACTCACTCATCACTCCGGAGGCGACCATGGCGGTGTAGAGTCCTCCGGGAGATGAATCCCCTCTCCGGCGGGGTGCCGGAGGGCGATCTCCGGGATCCCCGAGATGGGATCGGCGGCGACGGCGTCTCGGTAATGTTTTCCGTATCGTGGCTCTCGGTGCGGGGGTTTCGTCACGGAGGCTATTTGTAGGCGGAAGGGCAGGTCAAGAGGCGGCACGGGGGCCCACACCACGGGCCGGCGCGGCCAAGGGGGGCCGCGCCGCCCTAGGGTTTGGCGCCCCTGTGGCCCCTCTTCGTCTCTCCTTCGGACTTCGGAAGCTTCGTGAGAAAATAGGCCTCTGGGCTTTTATTTCGTCCAATTCCGAGAATATTTCTTTACTAGGATTTACTGAAACCAAAAACAGCGAGAAAACGACAGCGGCACTTCGGCATCTTGTTAATAGGTTAGTTCCGGAAAATGCACGAATATGACATAAAGTGTGCATAAAACATGTAGATAACATCAATAATGTGGCATGGAACACAAGAAATTATCGATACGTTGGAGACGTATCGGCATCCCCAAGCTTAGTTACTGCTCGTCCCGAGCGAGGTAAAACGATAACAAAGATAATTTACTGGAGTGACATGCCATCATAAACTTGATCATACTATTTGTAAAGCATATGTAGAGAATGCAGCGATCAAAACAATGTGTATGACATGAGTAAACAAGTGAATCATAAAGCAAAGACTTTTCATGAATAGCATTTCAAGACAAGCATCAATAAGTCTTGCATAAGAGTTAACTCATAAAGCAATAATTCGAAGTAAAGGTATTGAAGCAACACAAAAGAAGATTAAGTTTCAGCGGTTGCTTTCAACTTGTAACATGTATATCTCATGGATATTGTCAACATAGAGTAATATAATAAGTGCAATAAGCAAGTATGTAAGAATCAATGCACAGTTCACACAAGTGTTTGCTTCTTGAGGTGGAGAGAAATAGGTGAACTGACTCAACATAAAAGTAAAAAGAATGGTCCTCATAGAGGAAAAGCATCGATTGCTATATTTGTGCTAGAGCTTTGATTTTGAAAACATGAAACAATTTTGTCAACGGTAGTAATAAAGCATATGCATCATGTAAATTATATCTTATAAGTTGCAAGCCTCATGCATAGTGTACTAATAGTGCTCGCACCTTGTCCTAATTAGCTTGGACTACCTGGATTATCACCGCAATACATATGCTTTAACCAAGTATCACAAAGGGGTACCTCTATGCCGCTCTGTACAAAGGTCTAAGGAGAAAGCTCGCATTTGGATTTCTCGCTTTTGATTATTCTCAACTTAGACATCCATACCGGGACAACATAGACAACGAGATAATGGACTCCTCTTTTAATGCTTTAAGCATTCAACAACAATTAATTCTTTTCTCATTAGAGATTTGAGGATGTTTGTCCAAAACTGAAACTTCCACCATGGAACATGGCTTTAGTTAGCGGCCCAATGTTCTTCTCTCACAATATGCATGCTCAAACCATTCAACTCAGTGTAGATCGCCCTTACTTCAGACAAGACGAACATGCATAGCAACTCACATGAAATTCAACAATGAGTTGATGGCGTTCCCCGAGTAAACATGGTTATCGCACAACAAGCAACTTAATAAGAGATAAAGTGCATAATTACATATTCAATACCACAATAGTTTTTAAGCTATTTGTCCCATGAGCTATATATTGCAAAGGTGAATGATGGAATTTTAAAGGTAGCACTCAAGCAATTTACTTTGGAATGGCGGGAAAATACCATGTAGTATAGGTAGGTATGGTGGACACAAATGGCATAGTGGTTGGCTCAAGTATTTTGGATGCATGAGAAGTATTCCCTCTCGATACAAGGTTTAGGCTAGCAAGGTTATTTGAGGCAAACACAAGGATGAACTAGTACAGCAAAACTCACATAAAAGACATATTGTAAACATTATAATACTCTATACCGTCTTCCTTGTTGTTCAAACTCAAAACTAGAAATTATCTAGACCTTAGAGAAACCAAATATGCAAACCAAATTTTAGCATGCTCTATGTATTTCTTCATTAATGGGTGCAAAGCATATGATGCAAGAGCTTAAACATGAGCACAACAATTGCCAAGTATCACATTACCCAAAACATTTATAGCAATTACTACATGTATCATTTTCCAATTCCAACCATATAACAATTTAACGAAGGAGAAACTTCGCCATGAATACTATGAGTAGAAACCAAGGACATATTTGTCCATAAGCTACAGCGGAGTGTGTATCTCTCCCATAAAGTGAATGCTAGGATCCATTTTATTCAAACAAAACAAAAACAAAAACAAAACGACGCTCCAAGAAAAAGCACATAAGATGTGGCCGAATAAAAATGTAGTTTCGGGGGAGGAACCTGATAATTTGTTGATGAAGAAGGGGATGCCTTGGGCATCCCCAAGCTTAGACGCTTGAGTCTTCTTGATATATGCAGGGGTGAACCGCCGGGTGCATCCCCAAGCTTAGAGCTTTCACTCTCCTTGATCATGTTGCATCATACTCCTCTCTTGATCCTTGAAAACTTCCTCCACACCAAACTCGAAACAACTCATTAGAGGGTTAGTGCACAATATAAATTGACATATTCAGAGGTGACACACTCATTCTTAACACTTCTGGACATTGCATAATGCTACTGGACATTAGTGGATCAAAGAAATTCATCCAACATAGCGAAAGAGGCAATGCGAAATAAAAGGCAGAATCTGTCAAAAACAGAACAGTTCGTATTGACGAATTTTAAAATGGCACCAGACTTGCTCAAATGAAAATGCTCAAATTGAATGAAAGTTGCGTACATATCTGAGGATCATGCACGTAAATTGGCATAATTTTCTGAGCTTCCTGCAGGGCAGTGGGCTCAGATTCGTGACAGCAAAGAAATCTGGAACTGCGCAGTAATCCAAATCTAGTACTTACTTTTCTATCAACGGCTTAACTTGGCACAACAAAACTCAAAACTAAGATAAGGAGAGGTTGCTACAGTAGTAAACAACTTCCAAGACACAAAATAAAAACAAAGTACTGTAGGTAAAAACATGGGTTGTCTCCCATAAGCGCTTTTCTTTAACGCCTTTCAGCTAGGCGCAGAAAGTGTGTATCAAGTATTATCGAAGGGTGGTGCATTCTCAGCGAGGTGTGGAGTTTTCTCAACTAGGCATATTATATTAGATACATAAGTTTTAGCATCTCCCTTTTCATTAGTCTTAGGTGTGCTACTCTCATCAAACAAATTTTCAGGAACAAGCCAAGCATAGTTATTTTCTAGTGCATCATTCATAGCTAGGAGCTTACATGGTATTGGTGCTTTGATCTCCCCTCCATCATCAATATTATTAGTGTATCTTATTCTATCCATATCCATCTTTTCAAGGAGACTAACAAAATTAGTAGGAGAACCAAGCATATTAAATTTAGCAAACACCTTTCTAGCTTCTCTTGCTAGACCACCAAATTCTCTAAGAAGGGTTTCTAATACAAAATCTTTCTTTTCCCCTTCTTCCATATCACCAAGCGTGAAAAACATGTGTTGGATTATAGGATTAAGATTAACAAATTTAGTTTCCAACAAGCGAACTAAATGCGCAGCAGCAATTTCATAAGTAGGCGCAAGATCTATCAAGTGTCTATCTTCAAAATTTTCAATGGTACTAACATGGTTGAAGAATTCTTCTATATTATTTCTCCCGACTATAGACCCACGTCCTACCGGTATGTTCTTTGTAGTAAAATTAAAAGGAAACATGATGAAATAAGTAAAGTGAATGCAGGTAAACTAAATTTTTTTGTGTTTTCGATATAGCAAACAAGATAGCAAATAAAGTAAAACTAGCAACTAATTTTTTTTGTATTTTGATTTAGTGCAGCAAACAAAGTAGTAAATAAAATAAAGCAAGACAAAAACAAAGTAAAGAGATTGAGAAGTGGAGACTCCCCTTGCGAGCGTGTCTTGATCTCCCGGCAACGGCGCCGAGAAAAGAGCTTGATGGCGTGTATTTCACACGTTCGTTGGGCAACCCCAAGAGGAAGGTATGATGCGCACAGCGGCAAGTTTTCCCTCGAGAAAGAAACCAAGGTTTATCGAACCGGGAGGAGCCAAGAAGCACGTTGAAGGTTGATGGCGGCGGGATGTAGTGCGGCGCAACACCGGAGATTCCGGCGCCAACGTGGAACCTGCACAACACAACCAAGCTACTTTGCCCCAACGAAACGGTGAGGTTGTCAATCTCACCGACTTGCTGTAACAAAGGATTAACCGTATTGTGTGGAAGATGATTGTTTGCGAGAGAAAACGGTAGAAACAAGTATTGCGGTAGATTGTATTTCGGTAAAGAGAATTGGACCGGGGTCCACGGTTCACTAGAGGTGTCTCTCCCATAAGACGAACGGCATGTTGGGTGAACAAATTACGGTTGGGCAATTGACAAATAAAGAGAGCATGACAATGCACATACATATCATGATGAGTATAGTGAGATTTAATTGGGCATTACGACAAAGTACATAGACCGCCATCCAAGCTGCATCTATGCCTAAAAAGTCCACCTTCGGGTTATCATCCGAACCCCCTCCGGTATTAAGTTGCAAACAACGAGACAATTGCATTAAGTATGGTGCGTAATGTAATCAACAACTACATCCTTAGACATAGCATCAATGTTTTATCCCTAGTGGCAACGGCACAACACAACCTTAGAACTTTACGTCACTCGTCCCGAGTGTCAATGCGGGCATGAACCCACTATCGAGCATAAGTACTCCCTCTTGGAGTTAAAAGCATCTACTTGGCCGAGCATCTACTAATAACGGAGAGCATGCAAGATCATAAACAACACATAAGTATAACTTTGATAATCAACATAACAAGTATTCTCTATTCATCGGATCCCAACAAACGCAACATATAGAATTACATATAGATGATCTTGATCATGATAGGCAGCTCACAAGATCCGACAATGATAGCACAATGGGGAGAAGACAACCATCTAGCTACTGCTATGGACCCATAGTCCGGGGGTAGACTACTCACTCATCACTCCGGAGGCGACCATGGCGGTGTAGAGTCCTCCGGGAGATGATTCCCCTCTCCGGCGGGGTGCCGGAGGCGATCTCCGGGATCCCCGAGATGGGATCGGCGGCGACGGCGTCTCGGTAATGTTTTCCGTATCGTGGCTCTCGGTGCTGGGGGTTTCGTCACGGAGGCTATTTGTAGGCGGAAGGGCAGGTCAAGAGGCGGCACGGGGGCCCACACCACGGGCCGGCGCGGCCAAGGGGGGCCGCGCCGCCCTAGGGTTTGGCGCCCCGTGGCCCCTCTTCGTCTCTCCTTCGGACTTCGGAAGCTTCGTGAGAAAATAGGCCTCCGGGCTTTTATTTCGTCCAATTCCGAGAATATTTCTTTACTAGGATTTCTGAAACCAAAAACAGCGAGAAAACGACAGCGGCACTTCGGCATCTTGTTAATAGGTTAGTTCCAGAAAATGCACGAATATGACATAAAGTGTGCGTAAAACATGTAGATAACATCAATAATGTGGCATGGAACACAAGAAATTATCGATACGTTGGAGACGTATCACCCGACAGCCAGCCTAGCTGTGCCGAGGCTTTGTAGTGCCGACGGTTGCTGTCAGCATACGACATAGGCCGCATGTGCCGCTGGCCCCTTGACTGCTTCTTGTAGTGTAGTGATGCATAGTGTTTGTTGGGCTTGTCATTGTCTTCATTCTCGTGTGTGACCATGCATGGTAGGGTCACTAGTTGATAGTCTCTGCTTTGTCTGATGTTAGAATATACTCTCTCTGTTTCATATTACACCGTATTTTTGATTTGGTTAAAGTCAATGCATGTAAATTTTAGCCAAATAATTAGAAAGAAATATTAGCCTCCACATATCAAGTAAATGCTACTACTAGAATCATCAGGAAAATACTTTCGTATTGTGCACATTCATAGTTGTTCCATGTATGATCGGTGGAGGTTTTTGGGTTAACGATGGGGACTTCCATCGGTTGCGCGTTGATATATATATATATGCCAACATCGGCAGAGATAGGTACACGGAAGGTTACAACAAACAGAGAAAAGAAAGGGATGATCCTGATCTTATAGTTACGATCGGATCATCACAAATACATTGGAACTTCTATCTATGTCTATCTGAACTTCCGTCAGGGTTTAACTGAACTTCCGTATCATAACAGATACTCTAACACCCCTCCTCAATCACAGCCCTCTTAAGGTTGAGGTTGTACTTGAATTCTTCAAACTACCGAGATGGTAAAGCTTTTGTGAAATCATCTGCCACATGATCCTTGGATGGAATGAATCTAATCTTGAGTTGTTTATTTGCTACTCTCTCTCTTACAAAATGAAAATCAATTTCAATATGTTTAGTTCTAGCATGAAAGATAGGGTTAGCAGAAAGATATGTAGCACCCATATTATCACACCATAGGCATGAAATTTCATTTCTTCGGATTCCAAGTTCAATAAAGACTCAATCCATATGACTTCAGCTGTAGCATTCGCTAGAGATTTGTATTCATCTTCTGTGCTTGATCTTGACACTGTTGCTTGTTTTCTAGCACTCAAAGAAATTAAGTTGGGTCCAAAGTATACAGCAAAACCTCCTGTAGATCTCCTATCATCTACACATCCTGCCTATTCTGCATCTGAGAAGGCACTGACTAGTGTAGAAGATCTCTTAAAGGTTAAACCAAGACTCATTGTACCACTGACATATCTCAATATTCTCTTTACTGCTGTCCAATGTACATTAGTGGGAGCATGAAGAAATTGGCATACCTTGTTGACAGAAAAAAGCTATGTCTGGCCTGGTAAGAGTCAAATATTGTAATGCTCCAACAATACTTCTATACCTTGTACTATCTTCTGGTCCTAGAAGTTCACCTTCAGTGACAGAAAGCTTCTCTGATGCTGACAATGGAGTAGGTAGCGTCTTGCACTCTTTTAATCCAACTCGTTGAGCAAATCTGAAGCATATTTTTCTTGGGTTAATATAATACCTTGATTAATTTTCTTTACCTCAATTCCCAAGAAGAAGTGTAGATCACCAAGATCCTTTAATGCAAAAGCTGAGCTAAGGTCTTGGAGGAGTGCACTGACTGCTTTGTTGGAGGAGCTAGTAACAATAATGTCATCAACATATACTAGAACAAACATGATAATGCCCGACTTATTATATATAAAGTGTGATGTATCTGCCTTTGATACTAGAAAACCAAGTTCTTGTAGTTTTGAACTCAACTTTGAGAACCATGCTCTTGGTGCTTGTTTCAACCCATAAAGTGACTTATCAAGTTTACACACATGATAGGGTGCATTAGGATTTTCATAACCAGGTGGCTGCTTCATATATACCTCTTCTTCCAGAACACCATGAAGAAACGCATTCTTCACATCTAATTGCCTCAAGCTCCATCCTCTTGATACTAAAACAGCTAGAACAAGTCTAATAGTAGCAGTTTTAACAACAGGACTAAAAGTGTCTTCATAGTCTATACCATATCGTTGTTTAAAACCTTTTGCCACTAATGTAGCCTTATATCTATCAATAGTACCATCAGCTTTCCTTCTAATCCTATAGACCCATTTACAATCTATTAAATTTTTACCTTTTTATATGGTACTAGATGCCATGTTTTATTTTCTATCAAAGCCTTATACTCATCATTCATAGCTTCTTTCCACTTTTTATCAGCTAAAGCTAACTGCAAAGTTTCAGGTTCATTTGTGGAGCAAGATAAGCCATACCTCACAGTTCCATCAGTATAAATTTTTGGTTTGGCATGACCAGTTTTGGACCTTGTTACCCGGGCTGGAGGTGCTGTTGGTTGCACTGCAGATCCACCGCGCACAGAAGATCCAGTCGCTGGCGCTTGATCCGAGGCTGCAGAGGATCGTGATCCTGTCGAAGACACGCTCCCGCGTGATGGACTTGTTGCATGCCACGCGGCGTCGTTCTGGTGGTCACCAGCATGTGGCGACGCGGTTGATGGCGACCGGCCTGCGTGCGTGTCAGACGCATGCATGCGCCCATGGGACTCCGTGACGGAACCACACGACGTGTCGCCCGCGGGCTGGCGTGCCGCAGATCGGGAGGAATCCGCTGACGCCTCCCCGGATCCCGAGGCAGATTCTTCTCTGCTGTCCGAGGTTTCCGTGATCTGAGGCGAATCAGCCTCGAGTCTTGTGCGATTTTGGCTGGCTTCCAAATCTGCTCCGTTTGGCCGTATTTCTGGTATGTTTTGCACGAAATTTTCACCTACATTTTGTTGTTCCTGCAGGACACTTGCAACACCAGGGATTACAGAAACATTAGGTGTTAGATCAGTGCAATGTTGTGCCCCCTCTTGAGCTAACATGGGTGAGTTTTGAAGAGATTCTGGTAGAAGAAGAATTTCTTGACGAAGGCTGGTACCAGTATTGGAGTGAAGGCTAGCAAAGGGAAACACCGTTTCATCAAACACAACATCACGTGAAATATAAACATGACCAGAAGTGATGTCTAGACACTTGACACCTTTGTGCATGTGACTATAGCCAAGAAAGACGCATTGTTTAGAACGAAAGGCTAATTTTCTTTGATTGAAGGGGCGAAGATTAGGCCAACATGCACAACCAAAAATGCGAAGAGAAGCATAATCTGGTGTTTTGTGGAGTAGCCGTTCCATGGGTGTTTCATGATTAATGACTTTGCTAGGCAACATGTTAATGAGATGTGTAGCAGTCAAGAAGGCTTCATCCCAGAATTTGAGTGGCATGGATGCATCTGCGAGAAGAGCAATGCCTACTTCAACAATGTGGCGATGCTTTCTTTCAGCAGATCCGTTTTGCTGGTGTGCATGGGGGCATGACACATGATGCTCAATGCCTATTTTTCGAAAAAAGGAATTTAATTTCTCATATTCACCACCCCAATCAGATTGGATGGTTAGAATTTTTCTATCAAATTGGCGTTCAAGAAGTTGCTGAAAATTATGAAACACTTGAAATACATCAGATTTTCTCTTGAGAAAATTTACTGAAATCATCGAGGAAGCTTACATAGTACTCATATTTCCCTACAGACATAGGTGCTGGTCCCCATACATCGGAGAACACAAGTTGCAAGGGATAGGTAGAAGCACTAGTAGATCTCACATAAGGAAGTTGGTGGCTTTTGGCTCTTTGACAAGAGTGACAAACCGACTCAATGCTAGATTTATTTGAATAAGGAAGTTCATAATTGCTAAGAACTTGTTGAACAATGCGAAAAGAAGGATGTCCTAAACGACTATGCCATCTGACAGCTGAAGATTTGGAGATGCTAAAGGCATGTTTATTCTTGATGGATGGTGAAGATATCAAAGGGTAGAGGGCACGCACACATCGTCCTTTAAGAAGAATTTTCTTCCTTGCCTGATCCTTGACATAAAAATACCACGGGTGAAATTCAATAAATACTTGATTATCTCTAGTAAAGCGATGAATTGAGACAAGATTTTTGGTGGTATGTGGAACATGAAGAACATTTTTTAGATGCAAGGATTTAGAGGGGGTTTTAACAATTGCATGACCAACATGGCTAATGTTCATACCTTGCCCATTGGCCGTATGAATCTGCTCACGGCCGGTGTATTTCTCCTTCATGGTGAGCTTGTTGAGCTCACTGGTGATGTGGTCGGTGGCGCCTGTGTCACCATACCAGTTGGTTTCCATGCCGTATGATGCAACGTTGGCGCCCTTCTCCTCTTCTTCTTCATCCTCGGAGTAGCGGTGCTAGCACTTCCAGGCCTCATGGCCCGGCTTGCCGCAGATTAGGCAGGTGACAAGATCACGGTCCTTGTGGCCGCTCCTGCCTCCTCCACGACGTCCAATACTGCCTCCGCGCTGCTGACGACCATGGCCGCGACTGCTGTAGCCCCGGCCTCCTCTGCGTCCACGCGGTCCGCCCCGTCCGCGCTGTGCCGAGATGACGGAGGAGCCTCCGCAGGCGTCACCACCAAGCAGCTCGATGAGGCTGTCGTAGGTGCATACCTGGGCATACAAGTCGCCCACGGTGAGATCTTCTGCTCCGTTGACCCCAATGGCGGCGAAGAGGGGGTTGTAGGATTCGTCGACGCTCGGGAGGAGATACTCAACGAGCTCTTCTTCGTCGATCGGCCGGCCCGCTGCAGTGAGCTCATCAGCTAGGCCCTTCATCTTGGTGAAGAACTGGGCCATCGTCATGTTCTCCTTCTTTTTTTGGCGAGGGCGACGCACAGATTGGAGATGCGCATTCTGGACTGGGAGGCGAACATTGACTTGATCGCGCTCCAGACATCTGCCACTGTTTCCATCCCAATAACAGAGATGTGAATATCAGGTGAAAGAGTGTTTAGCATAGAACGTGCTGATCCGTCGCCACCCATGCATCGTAGGCTGGGTTGGTCTCCTGGGACGACTTGCCGTCCTTTTTGACGGTGATGGTTTCTGGCGGGGCATCCGTCTTGGCGTCGATGAAGCTCGTCAGACGGGCTCATGGATCAGCGGGAGGACTTGTGACTGCCAGCGAAGGTAGTTGGATCTGGTCAGCTTCTCGCTCACG
Organism: Lolium rigidum; assembly: GCF_022539505.1. Taxonomy (NCBI): domain Eukaryota; kingdom Viridiplantae; phylum Streptophyta; class Magnoliopsida; order Poales; family Poaceae; genus Lolium; species Lolium rigidum. Next base: position 269,753,251 of record NC_061514.1, read on the forward strand.
GCTAGACCGGCTAGGGGGTTCGTCATAGAGACGGGTGGTGGAGCAGCGAGGCTTGTAGATGTGTTTTAGGAAGTAGGCTCTGATACCATATGATCGGTAGAGGTTTTTGGGTTAACGATGGGGACTTCCATCGGTTGCGCATTGATATATATATATATATATACCAACATCGGCAGAGATAGGTACACAGAAGATTACAACAAACAGAGAAAAGAAACGATGATCCTGATCTTATAGTTACGATCGGATCATCACAAATACATCGGAACTTCTATCTATGTCTATCTGAACTTCCGTCAGGGTTTAACTGAACTTCCGTATCATAACATACTCTAACACCATGTACTTGATCAAACTTTGGGGACTCCTTTGAATCAGAATTTGTATAGTAATTATATACGATTTCAGTTGTACGAGAAAATTTTCTAAATAGATTATTTGATTTATAGGAACATATCATGTTGGAAGTAGTCCTGTAGAAATTTTGTAGTGTAAACAGTGGCGGCTTCAGGTTTTGGGCCATGGGTATTCACATGGGAATCCGCTTCGTTCAATCATGTTTTAGTACCCCTAAAGGCCTAAATCCGTTTCATCAATTGTTTCATCATCTTCTAAGTTGGGGTTGGCATTGCCCCACTACTCTCCGGTTCTAAATCTAGTGGTTGCACTAGCACCAAGTGGGTCTCTTTCTTTTGGGCTTATGCTTATGGATAAGCAAGCTTGTTAAAATCGGTGAGGATCGCACTATGTCATTAGATGTTTGATTCTATGTTTGCCTCTTAATTTTTTATTTGCCATGACAAGTATGTATCGAGAGCAAGAAAATGTTACCCATAAAAAGGGGGTCTGACAGATTGCTCTTGGGCTTAACACAAAAGGAGAAGAGAGAGAAGTAGTCGAAGAAGCGGAAGTCTGATTTAGTGTTGATGTTTTGTCTGTATTTTTGCTTTTGAAACTTTTTCTCACAATGCAAATATATTACTGCCAGCAGCATTCTTCTTCTTCATCTATATTACAAGAAAACAAAGAAGACATTTCTCAAATTAGAAGCTTGCATCGCATCCTTAGATCAGATTAGATCAGCTTGCATCGCTTGCGAGGAAGAAGGAAGAGTACCTGTCCGCTCCGTTCAGGGTGTTGCTGTCGCTGTCGCCTGCTCCGCTCCGTATTCCCCGCTGGCTGTCCAAATCCATTGACGCGTCAGTACTCGCTAGGGCCTGACCCTGCCACTATGTGCATGTGCGACTGGTTGAGAGGACGAGGCGGCGAGCGATCCGTCCGTTCGACCGATGAAGGGCTTTTGCGAGCAATGCATCCGTGCGCCTGTGTAGCTGTGGCCTGTGGGCGGGCCTGGCCGATGCCTAGTGGGTTGGGTTGTAGTATTGTAGACTCATACATGTACGTTTGCACACAAATTATGGGTATTCAAGTGAATACAGGTGCATACCCCTGCCACCGCCAATGAGTGTAAATCCTATTAAAAACATGAGGTCGTACCTCATGAAAAATTATGTTGCTACAATTAAACATACTTTATATTCTCATAGGATTCAAATAGGCATAACATCTCAATCCCATGATTTTTTTATTTTTATGATATCCTATAAATCAAAAGAGCCATGACACAGTTTAATTATGACCATACCCCTAGTGGAGTAAATTGAAATGGAGGGAGCAAAATATAATTGCGCCTACGATGAACGAAGCAGCTTGTGGTTGAGAATGCAAACTTTTCGTGTGCTGTCGTCGGTCAGTGGTCATGCCCTGACCTAAAGCTGAGTATGCTTGGTGCATGCATGCATATGCGCATGCGAGGCCATTTTGTCAGGCAGCTCGCTCCTGCTGATGTCCGAAAGACCGGCAACCATCCGGCCGGCACGAAAATCCATGCAATCCGCGATACTGGCTGCTTGTCTGAGCCAGCGCTGCACATTGTCGAAGCAGCATCAGCCAGTACGTCCACGTCCGAGTGGTCATAACCGCTGGATTCTCTACTATTAAGAGCAAACTGGTGAATGTCTGGTGTCACATTTTCAGGATGAACAATAATACCTCCACGTCACAAATAAAATGCAACTAACAAAACAACCATTAGGCGTGGATAACACATTCTCAACAACATTTCAACAAACTGGCCGGATCCTACACATTCTATACAACATTTCAAAAAACGTCCGGATCCTATTGTTTCTCAACAACATTTCAAAAAAGCATCCCGCTAACAGCAAACATGCGTTCCGGATGTTTCACAACAACATTTAAAAATCTCTACTATTAAGAGCAAACTGGTGAATGCCTGGTGTCACATTTTCAGGATGGACAATAATATTCCCCACCTCCAATCTAGATAAGTACGGAAGAGAAGAAGATATATTTTTAAAATTAAATATCCTATATGATCCAACGATATCGGTAACAACCCGCTTTACGTTTGCCAAGGGGAGAAAAATAAGCGGCACTACCTTCCCGCTTCCGCATCGCGCGACTGAGCTAGGATTTCCTTCCCATTGGGGGCCGCCTCTTCCATCCATTGGCTGCCACCGCTAGTCCTGCCCGGGACATCGTCCGCGCCACCTACTCGCCTGACTTCCACCGTCACAGATCGACCTGGCCGCCCGAATCGCGCCACTGACCTGCGGCCTCGCCCGCCCGCCTTTTGTCCATGCGATGTCGGGTCAGTGCCAAGGCGCGCCGCACAGTCCTCATCCATCCGCATGCAGCCGGAGAAACCAACGAGCAGGTCGAAGACTCGAAGTCGCAACCCACCAGGAGCAACATCGCTTGCCTCTTGGCGCCTCCATTTCATCGCATCGCCACCGGTTGTCAGTTCCGTGCAACCTGCGGATGTGCAGCGGTGTCTAAGAAGAAACACAAGAATTTGAGTCCTCGTTCCGTGGTTGGGTCTACAACTCGGCATCTCCGCCAGCCAATTCCTCTCCATCTTCGTCTCCACTCTCCAAAGTCACTTCAGGTGAGAGGTGACCTCCCTGCGGCCGTTTGCTTTAGTTGGTCCCTGTTGGTTTGTTCTGAAAACTGTGCAGGAATAGAGCATTAGCATCGCAAAGCTAGCAGCAACAGTAGGGACGAGCTGAGGAAGAAAATTGGGCCCACCTTTCATTTTTTTTTGAACAGACCCACCTTTCATTGAATGCATAGCAAACTAGAGCATGAACAAAAATACAGAGCAAAGATTTTGCTAGCTACTGTACATTATTGCTGCACTGAATTAAGGACGTGTGAGTTGTTTGGTTGCTCGTGGTAATTCATTATTCATGTTTCTTCAAAACTCCCTTTTTGGCGAATTTATTCGCAACTCTAATTTTACTATTCATGCTCCAATATGATGAGCAATGTAATATATGTATTTTTTTAATCTTTGCAAATACCGGAAACAATGATCGTTTGGAGAAGATGGCAGAAAACCAAATGTTATGTGACATAGTCGCGTACAGGTATATCTGTTTGTTATGCGACATGCACCTGCTCCAATCATGTCATGTATGAATCAACCAGTTGTGATCTTTCTACTTTGTTGTTCCATAGGTTGTTCTTGCAACTCTTAGATCAGCTAGATATTTAAAAACAGATGCAACTTGGTGCTATATGGTTCGATGGAACTGTATTGTTAATTTATTTTCTAGATGGACATCACACTCACTCTTGGATTTTTTTAAAAAAACTTCTGGCACTTGAATACTTAAAATATTAATGTTTTCCCCTTTTTTTATTGTTTGCGAGGTCATAAATTTGATCTTATGTACCATCCGGTGTTGATCCCATAATATGCTATATCAGATATATTTCAATTTCGTCACTTTTTCTAGCAAAAAGATGAAGCATTATATTAAAACGTTGGTGGAACGGAGATCAACGATTCAACTACTTCTTGTTTGCATGATAGAACTTGATGTGGAAAATTGACAAGTTGCTTTCTTCTGCACTCTCGAAGATGGGCATACATGTGTATTCATGATCTTGGTTTTCATTACCTCTTCTAACATCTTTGTGATCTTCTTTACCTGGTTGTAGTACAAATGCTAAATAGTTTTAAAAAATTATTTTGATGTGCACAATTATGCAACACAAATATTTTCTTTTCACGTGCAATGCGCCATCAGATTTTCTCAAATAATTTTTATTTCATATTCCATTGCCTACTTTATGCATGATTTAGAAACAACGTTGAGCAGTATGAGGTTGCGCCATCATAGTTTAGTTGAACATCTTAAACATCTAAAAAATCTCACTGATCAATATCATTGTCACCGGTACAATGAAAAACACATAGCCTGCAAGAATCAGTGTTGAATTACATCTTCATTAGATTGCACTTAAAAGTGAAGTTAAACCGTAATTATTTTGTAAATATCATGTTAACATCTTTTAATACACGTGAATTTTCACTTGTATTGTATTTGCATGTAGTGCAACAAAATAAATTTAGTGAAACCGTAGCGAAGCACGGGCATCCAACTAGTATTAGTAATAAACCCCAATAGAGGTGATTAGATACTTCACCAGAGTGATAAGAGTGGGTCGTGTGAGTGACGAATCCAACTTCTAAATCAATGACAAGCCTTTTACCTTGTTTAAAAAAAGTGTGACCAATCCAAGGGAAGATAACTCGCTAGAGTGTAGGGTTTTCTGGTATTGAGCTAGAAGGGATATATATAGATTGATGCCTGATCTGGCGGAGGCAAGCGTCAAAGGAGGAGGATGAGGAGAACTTACTAAACCCTCCTGCAAAAAAGATATACCCGAATGCCTCTTTCGAGAGGTTTCATAAAAATGTTTCGTTCAGGTTGCATACACTATTTAGCTTGGATGTTACAATATTTTCATCAAGATTTTTTTCACAAAGAGTTCACCAAAAAGTGAAACAATTTTTTAAATATAACTTCCAATGAAACATCCTCAAAGATGAACAGCGAGATGATGGTGATAAATGTCGGTACAAAACGGATGAGATATGACAATCACCTGATATCATCATCAGACGCTAATATTCAGCATCCCCCATCTAGCACTAGCAAGCCAGCCCGTGAACCCTAATAGAGGTGATTAGATACTTCACCAGAGTGATAAGGGTGGGTCGTGAGAGTGATGAATCCAACTTCTTATAAATCAATGAAAATAAAGTGAAAAGTCTTTTACCTTGTTTTTTAAAAAGGAGTGACCAATCCAAGAGAAGATACCTCACTAGAATGGAGGGTTTTCTGGTATTGAGCTGGAAGGGATACATATAGATTGATGCCTGATCTGGCGGAGGCAAGCGTCAAAGGAGGAGGATGAGGATAACTTAGTAAACCCTCCTGCAAAATTGATGTACCCGAATTCCTCTTTCGAGAGGTTTCATAACAATGTTTCGTTCAGGTTGCATACACTATTTAGCTTGGATGTTACAATATTTTCATCAAGATTTTCACAAATTTTTTCACAAAGAGTTCACGGAAAATTGAAACATTTTTTTAAATATAACTTCCAATGAAACATCCTCAAAGTTGAACTGCGAGATGATGGTGATAAATGTCGGTACAAAACGGATGAGATATGACAATCACCTGATATCATCCTCGGACGCTAATATTCAGCATCCCCCATCTAGCCCTAGCAACCCAGCCCGCAAACCCTACCCTAGCTCTATTTCCTCATCCTTCTTTTCTACGGTGGCTACACATCCCATGTTATTGTAGATTTTCATTGTTTCTAGTTGCTCCCCCAACACCGTGGCTATATCCAACGCTATTGTAGCTTCTCGTTTCTAGTTGCTTCCACCATCGGAAGAAAATTGCAAAAAACCATAACAATTGGGACCATCGCTCCCCTCTCCCCATTCATCGCAGGCAGTGGGTGCCTGCCTCCCAGTTATTTTCATGGCAATGCTCTGAATTGTGGTGATTTTCTTGCAATTTTCTCCACCACCGGAGACACATCTCCGCCTAACAACAATTCACCTACTTTTTAGGGGAAACAACAACAATTTACCTGTGAACTAACTGCCGTCTCTTGCTACAATGTTGATAGCCAACCCATTTTTCCCGTCTCCACCACAATCTACCATGTATATGGAGCACGAATCGGAGAAACCCTACAGCAGAACCACAACCTAACACAAAACCTATTTTTGCCGGCCGTGCCAAAGGGCAAAGGATCAAAATTGGGTGTGGCTGGAGAGTGAAAGTGAGAGACAGACATGAATCTCTCATAGGGCGTGGTGACCATGAAGCAACCGAGCTAGATTGGTTAAGGAAGAAGCATTGCAAAGGAGAAAGAAGGTGGAGAGCGAGCAATCGGCACAACTATGAAGAACCGTAAATTTTTGACACTCTGATTGGTCAGCATATTCGTTGGCAGTTCACTGGCATGTGATCCGTATACCATATGCATGCAAATAATTTGTGCCCGATCGATTCATTCACCAAAGCTGTTCAATCCATTGTGTCATATGAAAGGAATGGAGATCACACATCCACATCCCCAAAGCAGAACGGGAAGCAGTCCTGTGAACAGCAATATAATCATACAGGGGTATGCATGGAGGAATGGCACCACCGTGCAAAAGTAGCTCCCGGCCGGTACCTCCCGCAGAATGATTCCATGCAGAAAGCAGGTCGAGCTACTTGCACCATTGACATGTCCCGCTTCGCTCTTTCCTTTTCAAACTCCAGTCGAGAATTTCCACTGCTGTTAAGTGGTACACGAAGGACGACGTCGCGTCATGAAGCCGACGTTTCAGGAATATGTCATGTACTACCACTGTATATTGTGTACATCACTGTGATGATTGTCAGCCGTTCGATGACGATGGGATGGAAATATGGGCTATGGCATCGATCGAAATGGACGGTTTCCTATTTTTCTTCTTCCAAAACCCTCAGGGTTTGTGGCGGGAAATTGCAGAAATCACCAACAACTGTTGTCCTACGTGCATAAACTACTCACTCCACTAACTATTCACGTAGGAGTAGTATAATAAGTTGAACATATATCCATATCTCAAATTAAGCTAATTCAACCGCCAAAGTCAGTGATGATGTGTCATTGCGTGTCCACATATCATCCTTTGTTAATGTACACTAAGAGCATCTCCAACGACGGCCCCGATAGCGGTCCCGATAGCGTTTTGGGGGCTGGCGTCGTTTTTGGGCTCGCACCGGTGTGCCCCAAACGGCGCCAGCTAGTTTTCGAGCCCAATTGAATCGCCGACATCCCTGTGCCGGCCCCTTCGCGCAGGGCGCGAATCGGGCCCGCCGGCGCCTCGAGGCACGACGGTTTTCGCGGGTGGGGGCGTCTTGTCAGCGAGAGGACGCGACGGTTCGCATCAGCCACGACGCGGGAAGGTTGGTCGTCGGCGTTTAATGGTCTCCCGCGCGGAAATCGAGGCGGCCACGAGGGAGCGACTGGCCACGCGGCGTCCAGTCGCCTAAGCCACCGTAAATGCGGGTAGTTGCCACCGCTATATAGTACGTACGCCGTCCACCACCGGTGCTATCCTCTCATCTCCACCACCGCCGCCGCTCTATTCTCTCCTCTCCACCTCAAAATGCCGCACCGTCTGAGGACGACGTACTCCATGCTTGGCATCAACGGCCGCGCGCTGCGTCCACCACCACCGCAGCCGGAGCCGCAGCCCGACGCGGAGTACAGCTCCGACGAGGACGAGGACCCACGGTTCGCGGCGTGGCATGAGGCCTACATCGCAGACGCGGAAGCAGAGGCGGCGGAGGAGGTGGCACAGTGGGGCGAGCAGCCGCAGACCCCCGCCCACCCGGAGCAGGTGGCGATCCTCGCGTCGTTGAACGTGCAACGCTACCAGCGTTTGAAGGAGGAGGAGCGAGAGTTCATCAACGACGCGAACCTCGAGCACGCCCTCGAGATCTCGCGCCAGCAAGCGGCCACGGAGGAGGCGGGACGCCTCCTCATGAAGGTGGAGTGACAGAAGCTCGCAAAGCTCAACGCTCATCGCCACTACGAGGCGTTCGCCCGCGAGCAGGCGATGCGCGCCGAGATCGAGGCTTCTCTGGAAAGGCTGGAAGCGCGGGGACAGCGCCGCCGGCAAGCTCCTGCGACGCCAGCCGCCATGCTCCACCACCAGATACGCGAAGCAAGGGACCAGAAGCGGGCACGGACGCAGGCAGCAAAGGCGAAGAACGACAACGAGGCAGGTCCGTCGAACGCCCCAACCGACGGCCAGTAGATTAGGATTAAGTTTAAGTTTTATTTAGGTTTAAATTCGAGTTACTTTTGTATAAATTTCGTATGAATTTCAGTTTTTAAATATCATTTTAAATTTAAATTTCTATTGGGGCTACACTATGGAGGGCGCCGGTGTGGGAGCAGCATCTCTAAATAAAGGATGATGTGTCGGTGCCCACCATACGGCAGTGCGGCGCCCCTGCCGATGCCTATTTGGGGGCTGCCGGTGGAGATGCTCTAACTAATATGAGAAAATCTGAACAATTTAGATTGATCGTTTGAAAGTTTTGTCATTTATATGAAATTTCATGAAAAAACCAAAAAAAACTATCTACTAATTGAAACAATATGAATTAACTAGGTAGCATGTGAAAGTTCAAAACAATTTTGACAATCCATTTGAAAGTTTCATCACTGTTTGCGAAATTTGGCCAAACTTTATGAACATTCGGAACCTTTCAGAAATTCAGAGACAACCCCAGCCGATGACACGTGAACGTACAATGCCACATCATCGCTGCATTGTGGTTCCTAGTTGTCGGATCTGTTGTTATGAACTTAATTTGCAATTTGGATCTGTGTGCAACCTACACTACACAAATAGTTAGTGGTGTGTGTGCAAAAAGAATGCAAAATGAGTAATTTGCAAACAAGTTGGTTGTTTTTGCAACTTCTTTCAAAGTGGTGACACCAGCTACGAGGCGGTTTGGCGCGCGTGCCTTATTCAGATGTAGTTCCTCCTTTGTTTCCAGACGCGGTTTAGCGCGTCGATAAATGTATATTATGTAGATAAATATGGAACAAAGAGAGTAGCAGTGAATGGACGCGAAACTTGTCGAGCATGGTACACACGTGTGGTGTGTGAAGCTGGCGCGCGGACGCGCGGTGCACATCCGAGTGCCCGCCATGCACATATTGTCGACACCCGGCGCGGAGACGGATCTTAATTTTCACCAAGAGAGACGGTAAAAAATAAGAGTTGATCGATTTCGTAGCTATGATCACTGAATGTGGCAATGAAGCATGCATGCAGGTCGGTGGGAAGCGAAGCACGTACGGGCTAATGGCGTGACGGGGTGTTGCTCGATCTGTAGGCACTGAGCCAAAACGATTTAGCGGATCTCCGGCCGGCCGGCTGGTTCGGTAACGACGCATAAACCGGATCAGCCGACAGCCGTACGGGCGTGACAGTCCCTTGTCTTCCCTAGCTGGTCTGGTCGATCACAAGGATTTAACACGACTACACGCGTACGTAGGTACGTCAATTTAATGGATGTATCTGACTATCCGTTGAGATCTTGACTTGAAATGGCAGAACTCAAGTACGGCTGTTCTGATCCAGGGAGAGAGAGGCCGTGACGTGCGCATGCATGGTCGTTGTCGACGACCGTGGATCGGCCGCCGGTGGCGCATGTGCCCGTGCAGTGTAGGAGGGCCGCCGTAATGATGCCCGCGCGACCGGATAGAAGCCGGCAGGGAAGCGAGCGAGCACAGGGAAAAGCGAACCATTACTGTGTGCCACCCTGAGCCACTCAACCAGACGCGCCAACTCACCTGGCCCTCTACACGTACGCAGTCTCTGGACGACTTGTTGGCGTACGTGGCGAGCGCGTGCGGAAACACCACGGCGCTACCAGGCTACGGAAGACGGAGCTGCATGCAGGCTGATCTACTGAGATACTCCCGCGGTCCCACCGGTCCTAATAAATTGACACGAGCCATGCACACCGAATGGCCTACTAATTACGTTTGTCTGGATTACTGGCGATCAGAGTGAGTAGCTTTAAGACTAGTCACAATGGGAAGTATCATACACGAGTATCATGTACATGATACTAGTCTGTGATACCACCTCCACAATGCATAGTATATCATAATATAGTATCATACTTACGTCATATTTAATGTTTTGTAGAATCTCAATGTTGTGTATACATAATGTATTTGTCATGAAGTTTTCAAGGTTTATGTGTCATGATACAGTATCATATTATGATATTCTCATCTCTCACCTCATTAATTGATGTGACACATCAGATTTTTGCCAGCATGATATGCATAGTACTACTTATGATACTTTCATTGAGGCTAGTCCGAAGGCACACTAGTAGCAAAAAGACCTTCCATCCCAACCCATTAGTCCCCAAATAGTTTGCCCGGGACTAATGGGGTCTTTAGTCCCGGTTCTGCTGGTGAACCGAGACTAATGCTCGGGCAACCGGGACTAAAGGGCTACGGTGGGCTGCGACCAGAACAGGAAGCTTTAGTCCCGGTTGGGGACACCAACCGGGATTAAAGGATACCCTTTAGTCCCGGTTCGTGTCCCCAATCAGGATTAAAGGTTTTTCCAGGTTTTTGCCTCCCCATGCACCCTTCACACCCCCTGGATCGCCTTTTTTGACACTGTAAAATAGAAAAGAAAATGATAGAAAATTCAAAAAATAAAATGTATTCAGATTCTTGTATGTTATGCAACCTACTATTAGGCAAAATTAACAAATTTGAATTTTCACTTTTTTGCAAAAAAGTTTTGAAAAATGGTAAACCAATAACTTTTGCATATGACATCGAAAAAAACGTATAATATATCAAAAAAATCCTGGGAAAAAGTTACATCTGAATTCACCCGGGTTTACCCGGTTAACCAATTTTTAGATTCTCAAAATTCCAAATGAAAATATGAAAGCAGGAAGATTTTAGTTTTTGCTATAAATTCTGGATTTTATATTTTTTTATTTTATAAAAAATTAAAATTAATAATTGTATCATGCATAAAGATTACAATTACTTTTATCCTTTTAGATTTTCAAATTTTTAGGTTTGGCAAAAAAAAATAAAAATTTAAAAATTTAAAAAAAAATTAAAAATAATACAAATAATACAAATTAAAAAGTTAATGTTTATTTATTTAAGATTATTATTACATCATTACTTTTATTTATTAAAAGAATTATTTGAAATTCAAACAATAAAGAATTGTGACATCGACCAACATATGTTAATAGGATTGATATGATACTACTATCACATACATGCGCGCGAAGCACTTGGATGCGGGACGGGATAGAACTCGGAAGTTAAGCGTGCTAGTGCTAGAGTAGTGGGAGGATGAATGACCGAGCGGGAAGTTTGACCACGAGTAAGTAATTTGACTAGATGTAAGTGTAGTTAGAGATAGAGATTAAACTAAGTAACTGAAATAATATAAATTCTGAAGAAATAGGAAAAAAATGGAGTGGGAAAAAATTAGAAAAAAAAAATCGAAAAATTTACCTGGGAGACATTTTCGCCCCGACGCGCGGAACGAACGCGGATGGACCTTTAGTCCCGGTTCGTAAGCAACCGGGACTAAAGGGGGGCCTTTAGTCGCGCATATTTAGTCCCGGTTGCGCAACTGAGATTAAGAGCATCTCCAGTCGCGTCCCTCAAAAAGCGTCCGGCATAAATGATTTGGGGCACGTTTGGGACCGCGCCGGACAAAAAGAGACCAAAAATCTGTACAAAAAAGAGACCCTTTCCAGCCGCGTCCCTCAAACAGCGTCCGGATGCATGCATTTTAATAGAGGGGACCACCCCATGTGGGAAAAGTAGGTGAGAGAAAGTGTGGGAAAGAGACTAGCATGTGGGGACTAGGGGTTGCATGCATGCATGTGGACGCCTCATTTTGTGTCCGGCGTCCCCGGTAGAGGCTCTATGCATAGAGTCTCTACCGGGGACGCCGGACACAAAATGAGACGCTAATTAGCTTTGGGGACGCGACTGGACGACTTTTTTCCCCATTTCTTGTCCGCGGCTCATTTGGGGGACGCGACTGGAGATGCTCTAAACCCTTTGCGAACCGGGACTAAAGCCCCTTTTTCTACCAGTGGCATGTGTGTAAGAGAGAAGCGAACGAGGGTCACAGGTCCGGCGGCCAAAGATTGCCCGTACATATGTTTCACCTGTGTACCATAGAGTTTGGGAATTCGGTGTCCACGCTCACTACAATTGCGCATTTAGAGCATCTCCACCGGTAATTTGGTTTGTTAGGGTCGTGGACACCGAATTTTCCGAACTCTACGAGACACGACGCAAACATATGTCTGAGCAATCTTTGGCCGCCGGAATTGGACTCACATTGCCTCTTGCATCCACACATGCCTTCAGGGCTAGTTCGTTTTGGTTTATTTGGATCGGCCCGCGACTGATGCATCGCACCGGACAGGTAGATTCGTTTAGAACATCGTGCTAGAACGTGCATTAACGGTCTGTCTATCCGCGTGAACTATTTCAGTCAGGCTAGGACCCGATGCGTTGCCTCAATGGAGAAGCCCTCAGTGAGTCCAGCACACGTCCTCCGCCCACGGTTACGACTAAACACGGTCAGACTCATGTGCCTGGTTCGTCTGTGCCCTGCGCTTGCCACAAACAAGATCGATCTCGGCTCATCATACACGGGATGGGTCGATCTGGGAATGTTTTACTAGCCGTGTCCCCAACCAGGAAGAACTTGTCCGGAGCCGGATCCCCACGCCTCTCCCTCTGCACGACTCTCCCTCCTGGGTCGCTCCCCCTCGGGCGGCTTCGAAGGAGATCCATTTACCCCAACCCCGTCCCTCTCCACGCCTGCTCCAGCCAGGCCGCTGCCGTAACCGGTGCTGGCGGCGGTGGGGGCGCCCGACCCGCCAAACGATGGAGGGCATAGGAGGCGGCAAGTCCGGCAGCGCATCTGAGCGGGAAGGTGCGGCGGCAGGTGAGCTTGGCGCGGCTGAGGAGGCAGCAAGGCGACGGGATGCGGGACGCCGGCGGTTGGGCGGCGGCGGTGCGGCGATTTGGCGGTGGCGCGGGTCCGATCTGGGCCTAGAGGGCCTGGTCGTTCTGTTTCGGACCATGCAGCGCTGCTGGGTTCCTCGCCGGGGATCGCAACCTTCTGCCGAGTCTTCTTCTCTGCAGTCGCCATGGGCTTGGCGCCAACGGCTTAGCGAGGCATACCTCCTTCATCGTCGTTGGGCGGTGGATGGCAGCGTGGGGACCTGTTCGTCCGCGTCGAAGAATAAAGGTGGCGGTTCTAGGATTCTTCTCGGACCAAGTTTGAAGATCCGTCGGATGCTTGTTCCAACCAGTCTGGGTGTATTGTCGTGTTCCGGAAGGCCCTGCCGGCGAAATTCATTGTGCGAATAATGTCTGAAGATTGCTGGATTGGGTGGTTTCGGTCGTGCGCACCCATGTTTTTCATCTGGCCGTTTGGTTTCAGAGGGGGCGCTTCGAAGCTCTGCTGGCTGTTAATATCATGGAGCTCGTTTTCTTTCCATGGTGCTAGCAGAGAAGGTCATCAAGCCGAGATCGGTGAATAGCTATGATGGTCGGATCTTGGTGCTGAGGTTGAATTGGCTTGGCGGTGACTTGTAATAGCGACTGATATGTTGACACGACTGCACAGGAGAAGTTCAAAGTCTTATGTGTCAGGCTGAAAATCCAAGGTCTAGCTTTAATTGGTTGTGTTGTCAATGTTCTTGTTGAAGGCATTGTTTTGAGAGAGATGACTTTCTTCAAGGTGAAAACCTAAGATATATGATCGGGCGACGATAGCGTTTGTGCACTGTTTCCTTCTTGGAGGCGTCGGTTATGGAGAAGCTGAGCTTCTGGTGTTGTCTTGATGGTGTCAGTGTTGCTGCTTCAAGTTATGGATCTCTGTAGCGGGATTCCTTTCTGTAATTATTTTTCTCTTTTTTAGTTGTGTGCATCTTTTTTTTTTTTTTTTTTTTTAGAAACACAGTACAAACGCAGACGCTCACATACACGCGCATACACTCACCCCTATGAACGCACACACGCACACCCTACCCCTATGAGCACCTCCGGAAGACCGAGCCGGCGGATTGGATCTTGAAATTGACGCAGTCACCACAGGCGCCTCGCCGTCGACGGGAACGTCGCCTCCCACTGAATGAATATTCCGCCTTTATGAGACACACAGATGTCAAACCTGGGGTTTGAACTCTGGTGGGCTGGGGGTACAACCACCCACCTAACCACCCAACCTCAGGTTGGTTCTCAGTTGTGTGCATCTTTTATGAAGGCTGGATATATTGGTATCTCCGTGATATTAATATATGCTCTTTGTCGGAAAAAAAAAGTAGCCAGGTTAGCAGGTACGAGCCTACAGCTGAACATCGAGGTTCCACGAAGGTAGCGGCCACGCTGGCCTCGGCAGACGAGATGCCGCCCAAAAATCGTCTTCAGCTCGACCGCTTGTCCCAACCGTATGTGCTTTCTTCTGCTTCTAATCGGAGTGCGATTTTTCCGAGTTCATGCAACAGTTGTGCGACTTAGGCAGCGTGCCGTGGGAATTGTCACTACGTTTCATCCAGCTTTGCTGGAATTTTAGGAGAAATTTCTCAAAAAATAAGGAATTTTAGGAGGAACGCACGAACAAAGAAAGGCCACCTAAGCAGCCTGTTCTAAACCAGCCCAACTATCTATAGGCGTCCCTGCAAAATGAGGTAATTGCACCAGAGGTACAAGAACTTGCATCTTATGTGCATTTTCATACAACAACTTCCAAAGTGTGTTCCACTCATACAACAACTTGTCCAAAATGTGCACCGTTCATACAATTGAATGTGGTGGCGACACGTGGCAGTTTAGAGGCGGGAGAGGAAGTTTTGCATCGCAACGTTTGACAAACTGGATAATTACGAAGAGGTCCTCCCACCTCTCTGTATAACGAGCACGCAGAAATCACGCGCACGGACGTAGGCCTTCCTTCTTTCTGTTCGTCGTGGGTGGCGAGGACGCACCCGAGTTCGTCGACGGCGGCGGCGGACATGGCGGACGATCCACGCCGGCGAGAGTGGCGAGAGGAACCTCCGCAGTATGGTACGTCTCGTGGCCGTCCTCGTTTTCTGTTTCTCCTCTCCTTCTCCTTGTTTCTCCTCCACGGCCATGGATTTTCGTGGGGCCGATCTAGCCCTGTGTGGACGATTAGCTGCGCAAAATCAGTGGGAGACGTCGTTGTACTGCTTAGGGATGGGTTTGGGGAAGCTTTTGGTCAAGATGGTAGGTGTTCATGTGAGGCGCCAGTCTTCTGTTGATCGGAAAAGCTGCGATTTTGTGTGATGAACAAGTCAAATCAGCTCGGACCAATGCTTCTATTCCACTGGTGTTATTGTGTTTGCAAGAATGTAGCAGTAATCCATCTAGTTTATGCAGCTTAGGTCGAAATCGAAGCTGCACAAGTTTACTGTTTAACTGTTAACTGAATTTTAACTGCAAATGTAGAGGTGGAAAAGCTGTCATTTTTTATGATGAATAAGTCGAATCAGCTCGGACCAATGCATCTACTCCATTGCTGCTATTCTGTTTGTAACAATGTAGCAGTAATCCATCATGTTTGCTGATGTTTATGACCAAATGGAAGCTGCACAAGTTAACTGAATTTTAACACTTGCATTTTTAATCGAATTTTGACACTTCCTCGCAGATGATCCGGACAGATTTACTCGTTGAGTTTGAGCACAATGGGTTTTTCTCGTGGTCCGAAGGAGCATTTGGAGTACATTGGTGGGACTCGTGGATTTCTTTGACAATTGCAACACTGATACTTTCTCACTTCTCTGGCTTGTGGATTTTCTTAAGCAAGGAGGGAATGAAATGACAGAGAGAACAAAGTTCTACTGGTGTGTTCCTGGGACTGACATGAGAGATGGATTGTGTCTCATTGATAATGATGGTGACATTCTTGCAATGATGGCAGTCTGTTAGAGAGGTGAAGACACCGTCGGCTATGGTTGATCACAACAACTTCTTGCAGGGCCGAGGACAGATGTTGTGGTGCCAATTCCAAGGAAATACACTGCAGTGGAGAAGAAACAGAGCAAGAGAAAGAGAATGTTGATGAAGAACCACTCGTCATCCGCATGTCCGTCATCAGGAGAACCACAAAGTGAGGATGAGGATGATTCCGACACCGACAAGTGACTTCTATGACAGTTGATTATGATGTCGAAGATGGTGATGATGATCCGTTTGCGTGACAACATTGACAAAGATGTTAATGACCACAATGAGTGCACAGACATTGTTGAGTTTGAAGATGATGCTGGGCTTGACCATGATAATCTGAAACTGAGCAATGAGCAGCAGAAGCTTTTGGAATACAAGGTTCAAAGAATTCAATCCTGAAGTAGACATGGCAACCCCTGTCTTCAAAGTTGGAATGTTATTTTCTAGCATGGCTGAATTTAGGAAGGCTTTGACAGCTTATGGTGTGAATGAGAGAGTAAAGATTAGGAAGTCAAGGAATGAAGCAACTAGGCTTGATGCTCATTGTGAGGAAGGATGTCCTTGGATGATCAAGGTTTCGAAGAGAGGAGGGAGGGAGCCATTGTAGTGAGACAAAGCATTGCGGTGAGCACACTTGTGAGAGGTACTCGGGAGTTGAAGTCATTGACAGCTCCTTTCCTTACTCAGATCTTCATTGATGAATTCAGAGATAACCAAAAGCTTGGTTTGAAAGCATTTGCAGCAAAAGTACAAAGGAAATTCAATATGTGCCCAAACAGATTTAAGTTGGGAAGGGCCGTAAAGGCAAGACTTAACATAATCCATGGGGATGAAAAGGAGCAGCTTGCACTCGTTATGTGACTATGGGCAGGAGTTGAGGAGAGCAAATCCTGGATCAAGATTCTTCCCGAGCACCAATCAAATTAAAGAAGTCTGCAGATGATGTTCCCAAAGAGCATCTAGCCACATTGTATTGGTCATATGATGCATGCAAGAGGGGTTTCTTGGAAGGTTGTAGGCCTCTGATATGCATAGATGGATGTCACATTAAAACAAGGTACAAAGGAAATTTGTTGACAGCAGTAGGCATTGATCCAAATGACTGCATCTATCCTATTGCAATGGGACTAGTAGAAGTTGAATGCACTAGCTCATGGGAATGGTTCCTGACAACACTAAGGGATGATTTAGGGATTACAAACACTGGTCCTTTCACTATTATGAGTGACAGACAGAAGGTATGTCACTATCTACTCAACACTGGTCCTACTTATTCATGCCTTACATTCTTATTCAGACAAACTAGATGATTGAAACAGCAACAAACTAAATGCCTAGTGCTTTAACCTTTCCTATGATAAACTAGGCCCTTGTCCTTGCCTCTACCAATCTTCAGAGCATCTCTCATCTTCTTCATTCCCTTCTTCGCCCAAGCACAACATGACACCAGCCTTCACCTTTTCTTCAAGATTTGGTGACACATGGTACCTTCTTGGCTTGTCTGTTGGTTTTGCTTTGTCTGTTGGAAGTTGGATCACCTGTGTAGTCCTAAAGCTCTCACCTAGCTGCTTCAGTGCAACAGCTGCTTGTTGCTCCTCCCTCAGCCTAGCAGCAGCTTCTTCCTCCTCCTTGCGCCTTGCAGCAGCAGCTTCCCTCTCTTCCAAGGTTCTCCTACGATACACTAGCAAGTGCTTGTCTGCCCTAGCCATGGATGCACTTCTGGACAGAGAGGCATCTCTGGAGCCAGAGGCACCAGTAGAGCCAGTGCTCCTCCTCCAACTACTGGCATTGTCCATCTATGCTTGCATTTCTGCTTCAGTACATGGATGCCATTTATAGGATGCAGCACAATGGCATCAGCACACAAGCTGAACAGAAGGCACACTTGCTGAACACATGTAGACAAGTCATTGAGTTTGATCTGTTCTGTCTAGCCGTAAAAGGGAAAAGAATATTCTCTATTTGTGCATAATTTACTTTTTCAGTCGACCTGCCATATTCTGAAGAATATTCTCTGATTAACATATTCTCTGAATTACAGGGCCTCATCAATGCAGTGAAGAAAGTTTTCCCTGATTCAGAACATAGGCACTGTGTGAGACACATTTACCAGAATTTTCACAAGAAGCACAAAGGGAAAACTCTGAAGAATGATCTATGGGCAGTTGCAAGGTCTACAAATATTCCAACTTGGGAAAGAAATATGGAAAAATTGAAAGTGGACAGTGAAGAAGCTTGGGCATGGGTGGAGGAACTGCAGCCAAATACATGGATTAAAGCATTCTTCAATGATTTCCCAAAATGTGACATGCTTCTGAATAATCATTCTGAAGTATTTAACAGCTACATTCTTGAGGCTAGAGAGTTTCCTGTGCTATCAATGTTGGAAACTATTTTCAGCAAAATCATGCATAGAAATGTGGCAAAGCAAAAAGAGGCAGATACATGGGCTGGTACTATTTGCCCCAAGATAAAGAAAAAAATAGATAAAATGACAGAATGGGCAAAGAATCTAGGAGCATCACATGCTGGAAATGGTGTCTACCATGTCACATCAAATGAATATGAGAAAACCTACAATGTTGACATGGTCAGCAGGCAATGTGATTGCAGGAGATGGCAACTTACAGGGATTCCTTGTCATCATGTAATTGCTTGTTGCAGAGCAGATAGACTCCAAGTGGACAAGCTTGTGCATAGCTGTTATAGCATAGACACATTCAAGAAAGCTTATGCATACAATTTGACTCCTCTTAGATCCAGGGTTCATTGGGAAAAAATGAATGGACCAATTGTGCATCCTCCAATCTACACAAAGGTCATGGGAAGACCAAAGAAGAACGAAGGAAAACTCCGGAGGAAAAGGAGGATCATGGAGTCAAATCTATCACAAGAGCAGGTGTCACTATGCACTGCTCTGTGTGTGGAAACCCCAACCATAATAAAAAAGGACATGCCAAGTGGGTATTGGATAACCTAAATGGAGCTACCAATGTGGAAGATGATGATGTGGATGATCCTTCTGTCATGCGACACTTAATGCCTATCACTCCCGACCCTAGAAATGATCCAATGCATCAAATGAGAACACTGGTGCATCAAATGGGCATAGAGGTAACTCCATGATCCTAGCCTAATTTTTCAATCTATGTTATTTGATTCAATGTTTCTCTGTACCAATGTGTCAACAAATGTTTGAACAGGCAGCAGCTCACTTCCCTGTACCAAGAGTGCAACAACCATTACCTGAAGAAAGTGCCTTTGTAGTGTCTGCAAGAGAGGAACTACCACCAACAAGGCTAACCACTGCAAGAGGAGGAGCAAGAGAAGCTGGAAGAGGCAGAGCTAATGCACAAGCAGATAGAGGAAGAGCAAGAGGAAGAGGAGGAGGCAGAGGAGGAGCAAGTGAAACAGGAAGAGGAGGAGGAAGACAAGTCAGCCAGAGGAGGTGCAAGTGCAAGAGGAAGAGGAGCTGCCAGAGGAGGAGCAAGTGAAACAGGAAGAGGTAAAGGAAGGAAAAGAAAAGAGCCAAATATGGCAGAGGAGGCCAGTTCATCACAGCCTACTGTGCCAACTTCATCAAATGCAAGAAGAAGAGGTTACAACACAGGTCCAGGATCAACCTACTACTTGCTGTTTGGTGATGACCAACCCAGAAATGAGCAACCAAGAAGTGAGTTGCCTGATTTGAATGAGGCATTCCCAAGTGACAATCCAGAAGAAATTCCAGTTAGTCAGACAGCACCTCAGTGATGAATTTGTAATGTTCTAAGTGAATGATGTTTAGGATCATATTTATATTTGTAAACACTTGAATGCTATCGCTCGATGCTGTTTGAACCCTACAATTTGTGTTCCTCTGTTACTGATGCCTGAATGCAAAGCAAGTACTTGTTGGAATTGAAGCAAAGATTGATATTTATTCCATAAACAGAGTTGATTACAAGCATGGTTTTCATCTAAACAAGCATGGTTACAACCCTTGTTTTCATCTAACCAAGCATGGTTACAAGCATAGTTGCTTACAAGCATAGTTCATATTTAGGCCAACTACATTTCCCAATTCTACCTCACAGTGATCATAGCAACAAGCACTAAGCAGACAGAGAACAAGCACACCATTAGACATTCCCTCCAATCCCTCCTTCTAAGCTCCTCGCCTATGTTTCTTCAGCAACTTCTTGTTCTCTGCCTTCCTCATCTCTAGTTGTAGCTCCAACCCCTTTAGCTCCATCAGCAAGCAATGCATTCTCCTCTTGAAGTTTCTTCTTCTGCACAAACATCAACATCAACCAAGTCAGCAGCAAAGCAAGAACAAACATCAACCTAGTCTAAACTGAATTTCAGTTAACACACCAATTTCAGTTAACACACCAATTTCAGTTAACACAGAAAATTCACTCACCACTGTAGATGGAGACGATGATCCTCCCGCTCGTCTTCCGTAAGTACTCACCTGTGATCGTCGCCCACGGATCTCCCTCCTTCCAGATGCGCATGTCCTCATCCTTCAGTTTGCTGGGGGTGGTGGCGGGGGAGGCTGCCGCAGGCTGGCCAGCTGAGCCTCCATGGCGCCAATCTGCTCCTCCAGATTGCTTGGAATTGCCGGCCGCCAGCAATTGGGCTCTGCCATGGCCGCCCTCTCCTCCTCCGATGCTAGGCAGCAGTATAGGAGCATGTACTTCTGGACTAGCTTCTCGTACCTCCATTGCCGAGTCTCCTCCGCAACCCTCTCCTCTGTCGCCGCATTGCTGCCATGGCCTTCCTCCGCCACCGCATGTCCCAGCCCTCCGCGACGGCCACGAGCAGGTGCGGGTGCCGGAGCCACGGGCCTCGCCCCTCCACCGCGGCCCTCCGCGACGGGCAAACCCTGGCGGCGGCGTCCGGCCCGTGCTGTCCATGCTCCCCTCCCCTTGGTCCGCCATGCATCTAGGGTTAGCTTCTGGTCGCCGCCGCAGAGAGGAGAAGAAAGGGGAACGAGCAGAGAGGAGAAGAAAGGGGAACGAGCGGACAGGAGAAGAAATGGCTGCGTCTGGTCGCGCGCGATTGTCGCATTCTGTAAGGACTTTCCTGCAAAAACGGATTGACGGTTGACCAGGGACACGTGGCAGCTCCAGAGACCAGTTGTACCAACGGTGCACATCCAGGACAAGTTATTGTACCACCTGAACACACTTTGGAAGTTGTTGTATGAAAATGCACATAAGATGCAAGTTCTTGTACCTCTGGTGCAATTACCTCCTGCAAAATTAACA
>NC_061514.1:269774565-269839901 GCF_022539505.1 Lolium rigidum
AAAGGGTTAGATCCGTGAAATAGTTTCGCCGGGGGGTCAGTCGTGCTATAGTTTGACAAAGGGTTATTTTTGTGCAAATCGCTCGCCACAAACAAGATCCATCTCGGCACGGGAGAGACGGGATGGGTCGATCTTGGAATGTTTTACTGGTCGCGTCACCATGCAGGTTAGCAGGTACACCTGCAGCCTACAACGGAACATCGAGGTTCGACGAAGTTACCGGCCACGCTGGCCGCGACAGACGAGATGCGGCCCAATCGAGGGCTCGGCAGACGAGATGCGGCCCAATCAAGATGCGGCAGACGAGATGCGGCCCAATCGAGGTCTTAACGAGTCTTCAGCTCGACGGGGGCTCCTATTCACGGGCTTCAGACGCACCGTCGGCGCGGACCGTGCGCCGCACACCCCTAGCGGGGTTGTTGGGCCGGCCAACACATTCCCACTTTTGTTTTTTTGCTTTTCTTTTTCTGTTTAATTTTCTTTTTACGTTTTTAAAAAGCCGATTCTTTTTAGACCCGATTATTTAAAATTATTTAAATTTTCGAAAAATTTAAATATTTTTTAAATTTGAACATTTTTCGAGCCGAACAATTTTTAAATTGGAACAAATTTTAAATTAGAACAAAATTTAAATTGGAACAAATATTTTTCAAAAAAATATTATTTTTTATATATGAACAATTTTCGAATTTGAACAGTTTTTATACTTGAACAATTTTCGAATTTGAACAATTTTTATACTTGAACAATTTTCATTTATGTTTTACTGAATATGAACAAATTTGAATCTAAACTTTCTAAAAATTTGAACAAATTTAGAATCTGAACATTTTTCGAATTTCAATATTTTTCGCATTTGAAAATATTTTGAACAGATTTCAGATTTGAACGGTTTTTTAAATTTGAAAGGTTTTCAAATTTGAATGCAGATTTGAACAATTTTGAAATTCTGAATATTTTTGAATTTAAACATTTTATTTGTATTTTCACATTCGAAATATTTTGACCATATTTCAAATTTGAACAATTTTCAAATTTGAACGTTTTTCAAATTTGAATATTTTTGAATTTAAATATTTTCTCAATTTGAACAATTTTTAAAAATTAAAATTTTCGAATCTGAAAAAATATAAACAAAACTGAAAACAAAAAACAGAAAAGAAAAACAGAAAAAATAACCAGAAAAAAGAAAAGAAAAAGAAAACCGAAATACTATAGGCTAAACAGAAATAAATGGGCCGACCCATACCCGACCGAGGTGTGCGGTGGTGGTAGCCCGCAGACCTTGTCGGTGTATAGGTTTTGCCCAGCTCTTTTTTTTTTTTTTTTGCGAATAGGTTTTGCCCAGCTCGACCGCTTGTCCCAACCGTATGTGCTTCCTTCTGCTTCTAATCGGAGTGCGATTTTTCCGAGTTCATGCAACATTTGTGCGACTTTGGCAGCGTGCCGTGGGAATTGTCACTACGTTTCATCCAGCTTTGCTGGAATTTTAGGAGAAATTTCTCAAAAAATAAGGAATTTTAGGACGAACGCACGAAGAAAGAAAGGCCACCTAAGAAGCCTGTCCTAAACCAGCCCAACTATACCAAGCCTGGAGAATGCTACACGGGCTCAGGCCTGCGCCGCCCCACGCCATGACTTGAGTTCGCCATAGCCCATCTTTATCTTACCTTTGTGAACTCCCTCCAAGGGAATTCTATCCAAACAAATTGTAAAAGATCGAGGGATTACAAAAATTTCGGAAAGGACATACCCATCAGATGAAAACTTGCATAGAGACCCATGCACATGAGCAACTAGATTGCATTATAAATATATTGAATCTATAAATTGTTAGTATGCAAATAATTAATTGTTCTACAGTTTTTTTTTTCACATTTCGTGTACTGGGCAATCTACGCTTGTTTGTGGTTAATATTCATCAATATCAGTTTTTAGAAAAAAAAAACTTGCCCTTCCCCTGAATTCTTGTTCACCTTGCACAGTGTATTTTGTCTCACATACTCTAGGATCTATCGCCATATATGTATGTGGAAGATAGACCACTTATTGTTGTACGTTCAATTACCTACATTAAGAGGTTTTCCTATAACCTACCGAACCGGTACCTGCAAGGAGAGATAATCGGGAGGCAGCGGAAACCAAAAAACCCATCTAGGGTTCCGTTCTCCTCACCGGCGATACCGTTGGTCCGCTCCGCCTCCGGTGGCCTAGGGGCCTAGGAGGTGTGGCGGACCACGGTCCCTCGCCGGTGGGGAGTTTTCGTTCTTAATTTAGCTTGCTTTTAAGTGTCTTTTTTTTGGATGGTGAGGCGGCGGCTACATCATGAAGTCAGAATAAGGTCCTCCCCGTCCTATCCTCGTTTCGGCGGTGCATCTAGTGCTGACGGAGGGCACGTGGAGTTGTGTGCCCATTGGGTCTCCTAGGATCCGGTCGGTTTTCGTGTTTGTTGGTGTGGTTTCATGTCAGTCTCTTTCGACCTATGGTTGTCATCATTGGTGATGGTTGCTGCTCTGGTGCATTGGTCCTTTGAGACCTTAGCACGGCGTTGTCTATCTACTACAATAAACTCTACTACGACAAGCTTTGCCCGGCTCCGGCGATGGAGGGGCGAGGACAGAGGCGCGCCTTCGGTCATGCTAGTGTCGGTAGTCATCGCTAAGTGGTCCGAGTACCAATTTGTATTTTTCTTTACTTTTTAGGCTATTTGTACTACTGTTGATGATTATTAATAGATCGGTGCATTTTTCGAAAAAAAAAGATGTTCCTATAAAGAATATGAGCATGACTCTGCATTTCTTCATCCAAATTATGTTTGGCATATCTCCGGTGAAATCAATATCAACATATCCCCCATGAAATATGTTTTCACGCTGTATTTTTGCGATATTTTAGATGTTGATTTTTGTTCTACAAACTTTGTCAAATTTAGAAATTTTCACTGAGCACAAAATTTACGCTTCATATAGGTCAAACTTGTTTCGATACAGAACGTACCTTATAATACCGGCCATCATGTACTCCCCCAATTAGAAATTTTTCCCGAAGACACAAAGAGTTCCCATAAAAATAACGATATGAACATAGGATGTATCGATCATGTCACAAAAAATCATGTCAAAATTCAAACAAAACTCCAGAAACAAAAATATGAGAAATATATCTATGAATATTAGGTAGTTCAAATTACGATGTGAATTCAGCTCATTAATATTATCAACGTTGAATGTATATGTTTCGTTTCACAATCTATACACTCTGGCTCTATTTTTTCATATAATAGATCCCTGTAATCTTTTATGCTGTAAAGTTATTTCATATTTTTAGCAACATTTAAACAGCTCAAATAATATGAGTCGCCAACTCTGGACGTTCTTTGTTTGGATAGATCGCAAAAAAAAGTGCTTACAAAATATTCACCGCACTCACAGTAACACTAATACACAATTCATGGAAAATCCAATTCAACTCACGGGTACATATGAATCCGTTGTGAGAAAACACATTTTAAAATTTCAGAATATTTGAAATAAAATTCAGCATGTAAATCTAGGCATTCTATGTTTCGTATATAAATTTTCAGGGAAAAGGAACATTTTTGTGTCCCCTGTAAAAAAAGGCAATTTTTGATGCTCTAACATGACTATACACGTAACCTTTTTTTTCTTTTTTACACAGGCCACATAAAATTTTATTTTCCTCGAAAACTTGTGTACGAAGTACACGCGGAATTGTATTTCAGAATTTCTTTATATTTTAATATTTATTGTTTTATCTATTTTTAATAATAGGTTCATATGCACCTATGACCCAAAACGCACTATTAACTTGTTCGTATCCTTCCTTTCTTTATTTTTGTTAAGACAAAAAATAAACATAAAAGTAAACTACTCCCTCTGATCCATAGTACTACTACGTATTTTGTAAAGAAAGTACATGACATGATTTTAGAAAAATTATTATGGTACCAAAGGGATCTAATTAATGAAACAATATAATGCAATACAAATTTTAAATAAAAATAGATGAAAACAAAAGGTTCAGTTACTATAAATAAACTTTTGCATTTCCTTAATCATCTAGCATCGTCGTTATTGCGTTCTGGTTAAATATTGAAGTTTTTGAGGGATACAAACTTTGTTCTGAATGAAAATTTAGAAGCATAAGAAATACTAGATCATTATATCGACAATTCTAATTATTGTTTTTAAATTTCCTGCGTACAGGAGCAGGAGGAACGCTGAAACCTGAAAGTTAGAAATTTGCTGCACATTTTAGATTCCTGAACTGCGTATTTTATTTAATCAGTTGATCGTACACACAGAAAGTTAGAATTTTGCTGCACATCTTACATACCTGAACTGCGTATTTTTTATTTCACCAAAAAACTGCATGTATATGTATATGTTAAAACTGTGGTTGACCATAGAAACCGTGTAGTCCAATATACAAACATGTGAGATTATATGAACCCCCGCATTATGAAGTACAACTTCCACAGTAGTCCATAGAAAGTCCAAAGTATCCCTCACTGATCCAGTTATTCTGGTGCGGAATGATTATGCCAGTGTAGATTAATCAAATATGGTCATTATAGCTGTCATTGGTTAACAACCAACAAGAGTACATTTTCTTTGTGTGGTAAAGTATATTTCAATATGCATCAGAGATTCATAGCAGATATAAAACCATAAATCTATGCTGCATAGACGATACTGCTAGTCATTATTAACTACAGACATATAAATGTTAAAGCCCAATCAAGTACCTGAAGGTATAGAGAACGACATTCAAGTGACCAACTACGGAACTATTGGGGTTAGATCCTCAATCAGAGTCGACATCTCAAGCAATTCCAAAATGATGATGTATTCTTTGTAGTAATTACGAATATGTGCTTCCATTTAGAGTTTCAAAAACCATGGATAACGAGAATGGTCATGTCCTGTCCCTCGTAAGCTTTTATCATTCTGATCCATCAGGGAAATGCTCAAGTGCATTCTGCTTTCCATTAACATAAAATTCAATCACTGCTTTCATCCGCTGCTCCTTATCAGGATGGTAGTTCAAATGAACAATCACTGGCTTCAACTTCAGCAGTTGAGCATCTTTCCTCACAGTCTTGAAGAGAACTTTGCTGTTCATAAACAGATATATATCCATGGTTCTTTTGGATGCATGGAGACCTTCATAACCAGGATGTGAGGGGAAAAATAGTTCCTCGTTGAAAACTGCCTGGTCCCAAGATTTGGGTTCACGAGAGAGTCGACGCGCAACCCTGTCCAGAAGCTCAACTGAAGGAATGGTTGGCCTTATGAAGAAAAATCCAGAATTATAGACCCATATACGCATCGTGTGTGCATATCTTGCCCAGCCCATCGAAGGCTCATCAAACACATCATTGAAACCATAAGCTGTCATATTGTCGTGGCCATCACTCATGGACTCTATATCAGAATCTCTGTAAAGGTGGTCAAAGGGATTTTGGAAGAACATGATATCAATATCAGAGAGGAGAACACTGTAACCAAGCTGCAAGAATTCCCTCAATATGCGAAATTTCAGAGCAGAAACAGCATGGTTTCCACCTGTCTTCCCTATGCTATCAATGCCTTCATCTGGATCCCGCCGGTAAACTGGGACTTCTTTGGACTTGCAAAAGTCTTCTACATTGTCATCTAATGCGACAACTAAGTAATTTGAAATTCCAACTCGTTTGATGTTAGTAAACCACATCTCAAGCGTCTCTTTCACATTAGAGTTTGCCACTGCAACGATCAGTTCTTTCTTTACTGCAACCTGTTGCAATATCTTGGCCAATCTGGGATTGATAGATTCATCAGGCATAACTGTTGGATTTGTTCTAAGAGCCTTCACAGTACCAAAAGGACCAGCACTATAAAAAGCCTGATTTTTTCCTTGTCCAGCCAATTGAAGCTTCATCGAGAGTTCATCTATCTGCTTCCTGAACTCAGCATTTTTCTCTCCAATGATGCCAACTGTGACTTCACGTTAGCAACTTCCTTAGGTGTCTTACAAGCAACTGAGTCAACCTAACATAAAGATAGGAAACAACGTTGTAAGAGCAGCACGTTATGCAAGCAAACTATTCTTCAGCAAAATGCACCTACGGTTACAACAGTTATTAAACAATCCACAAGAGATACGTAAATGCCTAAGCCAACTGAAGAGATATCTAAATGTATAAATCCAACTGAAAATTATGATCTGGCTTTCAACATAGATGTGCAGGATACTCAAGAAAATGACTATCTTATGTTGTACCACTGCATATGAAGTTATGAACCAAATAACTGCACCATAAAGGCCTATGACAGGATAAATGACTATCTTACAGCAAGAAAAGACCCCAAAAGTCAATGCTTTTAGACACAAAGAATTTGTTTAAATACAACATGTTCCATCAAATTAATATCAAGACTGACAAAGGTTTTTTTTTCTTTGAAACACATGAAGTAGGAATAGTGACAAATATAAGAACTAAAATAACCAGTATTTTAGAATTACGTGAGAGCAAAAGCACAAGGAAAATAATCTGAAGGTGAAAGCTCAGACTACATGGAGGAGGCTTTTACAGAGTAGAGTGTAGATAGTGAGAACTATCAAATCACCTAGAAGTTTAAGTTCACAGTTTTGCTCTCTATCTTCTAAGGTTGTTTGCAATTTCCCCTCCCCATTGCTAACAAGTTGTGTGTCTGCTTTATGTTTTGGTCTAATTCATTTTCACATACTTCTTTGATTCAGCCTACTGTTAGGACCTTGAATATATGCCAGCTATGGCACCAAAACCTGAAAGCAAGTGCTCAAAAATACTGTTTGCTCATTCAAAGATAAAATAATGAATAGATGTGCAGCTAAACATAACACGTGAACAAGCTACTGGCTGCAGGAATTGCAAAACATGCTAGTGATTGTGCAAAGGTGATGATTTGCTACCCAATCTAGCAGCACCTGCTGCAAACATCGCTGACAACAATACAAGAGTCCAATGATTCTACTGAGTACCAACTACTTTACCAGATGTAATAAACAGCATAACTACATCCTTGTGTAACCACAAAGTACAGCAGAAACCAGAAAAACAGAGCAAAATGCAAATCTTGCCTTCTTCCACTATAATAATCAACTTCTGAGCACCCGCCTTATCCATTTTGAGGTTATGACAACGTTTTATGCTTATCTAGGCAACTGATTTCATATCACCCGTTTGCTAAGCATTCTCCACAGTGTGCTCACAGTTGGTCCAAACGGAAAATACACGCTATCCCAAATTCCCTAACACTTCATAGTTCTCACGCATACCTGTTTGACTTAGATTCTAAGATTCATCAGCTGTCGTTACACTGTTGCATTCGTCCGACAAGAATCGTATATGATTGATCTCACAACAAGAGGGTCAAAGACTGGTAAACCTTCAACCACGATAAACCACAAAACTAATAAGTCGTCTCCCTTTCCCCCCCATACAACGAAACGAACAGGCGAGGAAGAAGGGATAAATAGGTTACCCGGCGGGGCCAATGGATTGCGGAGTCGGGGGAGCGGGAGATGAGGCCTTCGGGGTAGATGAACGCGCAGACGCAGCCGAGAGTAACGCCGACGGCCACCGCCGCCGCGATGCGGGACCCGCGCGACAGCGGCTGCCCGCTGGCCCCGCCGCCGCGCATCAGAGGGGCCTCTCGCCGGCCGGCCATCTCCTCGGCGCCGCCGCCGCCGAGATCGGAAGAGAACTATGGAAATGAATGGGTAGTTCCTCTCTCCTTTTTTTTCCGTTAATTTGCAAGATTCCTTGCTCGTTTTCTTCAGAGTACTGGCCAAGACGTGACGACCGGCTTTCAGCTTTGTTTAAGTGGTACGAACTGTACGGAAAATTTGATTAGGGCATGCACGTACTCCATCCGTCCGCGGATCGCGAATAAGTGTACGATTTTTCTTTTTAGAAGTTTAATGTTTTTAAAATTGACTAGATTTATACACCAAAATAGTAAGTGAGATCAAACTAGTACTATACTATATTGAACTACATGTCAAGAGTCTAGCCATATTAATTTGGTGTTATAAATGTTGCTACTTTTGCTAAAAAGTTAGTTAAAGTTAATGAAGTTTGTTGTGGACGGAGGAAGTATACCATGGCTGATAATGATTTTCAAAACTTAGATAATGATTTTATCTTATTATTTACGTTATTTGAGGAAGATAAAAGCATATAAAAGATTATACTCGTACAAAATACCATCTCTCAATGCTACTTTGAGTGACTACTGTTTATGTTTTTAAATCATAGAGATTAAATTTAACTAGAGAATGATTAAGATAAATGTCTTGCCATATATTGCTTACTAGTCCCTCGGTTAATAATTAGATTGCGTTCTAGGTTTAGTCAAAGTCAAACTTTTTAAGTTTGATTAATATTTAGCAAAGAATAAAAGTATCAACAACGTATAACCTATAGTATTTGAATCGTCATAAGTTATATTTTTTATGTTATATGTATTTCAGTTCATGAATGTTGATACTTTTTTCTATTTTTTTTTTTGTCAAAATTGACAAATTTGACTCTAGAAAATGCTAGAATATGAAGTAATAAAAAAACAGAGGGAGTAACATATTCCTAACTCAGCAACCATCATACATGACATTGCTAAGGCAATATTCGAGCTTCTTGGGTTACAACTAATTTGACGGGCCCCTTTAAGAAAACCTTTAAAAAGATGCAAATGTTTTCATTTGTAAGGAGTTCCTAGGAATTCTTTGCACCGTATTTTGGAGAACGGAAATTTCATACAACCAAGTTGTCACTAAAATTGAGGGAAAACTTAGTGATGGTGGACTTGAGAAAAAAATGCAAAACGGACCATAGGAAAAAACATGTGGGTTTTAATCCTAAAATCAGATATTAAATTGATTCCAAATAATTTTCATCGACTTTATGGATGATAGGAATCCTAAGGATTTCTTTCATAGGAAGATCTTGAGTTCTTAAGATTTGAGTTCCCAGGAAGCTTTCCCAAGGATACCTTTCTATTCGACTTTGGAGAAAAAATGCATCCACTCAAATATCTCATTACAATAACTTTGTTTTAATTATGGTAGAGTATCAAACACTATATCTAACCTTGTTGGATAGAATAGGACATGCACACTTGTATGTTCAAAATATCTCACGTTATTCAAGTTTAATGATATCTTTTAATGTGATTTCACTACTTTACCTACCTTTTATCGATAAATCCTAGTTTACAATTTACTGATAGGTGAATTTTTTTTGTTGTTTGCAGAAACATCGGGAAACAACGCTAATGAAAGGAAGAAACGCCCGACTCTCACTGAACCATGTGCTTTGATGGATCCAAAGTTCCAAACACCCTCAATAGAGTAGGCATGTGTGAGTTGTCTTGATGGTGCATCTCAACTTCAACGCCACCAAACTGGATAACTTGGGGTCAATCCGAAGAAGTTACAAGCATCATATGCAAGACCATATGAGAGTTTTAGATATGAAGGTCCCACTGTTTGCTCAAACCGAATATCCAACATATACATTGAGATTTGTAGGGCTCGTTGTTGTGAAACCAACAAGTCTAAAATCACCTCAATCGAAGTCTGGACAAAGATTTGGGACTAAAATATTGAACCTTGCATGGGTCTAGAACATGAGTCGACCACTCGTACAACTAAGGATGGTTGGATCAATGATTTTACCACACGGTCACAACCACAACCACAGACAATGGGTATAACTTTGATGTTTTAACTCCAATTTTTCTCGGCTTGATTCCTTAGATTTACGAAAACAAAAAGGAAATTAATGGGAGACTCTAATTCCCCTCCCAACCCTTATATGGTAAGGGTGATCCAATAAATAAAGTAAAGGTCTTGGCACTTAGTACATAGTCATCCATTTTAGGGAGCCAACCGTACCAGCCAAAAAAAAGAGGTGAGGCCTAGATGTGGTGACGATGCTCTTGATAGAATGTTTCTTCTTGAGTTGCTTCCCGGCTACACATGCACTGCATACACGATCTTTCTCAAAAGAAATGACGGTTAGTCCAAAAATGCCGGTTAGTCCAACAATGTGCTCACCCTTTAGGAGTTGTTTAAGATTTCTCATGTTAACATGACCAAGGCAGCGATGCCTGATACGTCTCAAACGGATCTATAATTTCTTATGTTCCATGCTACTTTCACATGTTTTATACACACTTTATGTCATTATTATGCATTTTCCGGCACTAACCTATTGACAAGATGCCGAAGAGCCAGTTGTTGTTTTCTGCTATCTTTGGTTTCAGACATCTTACAAAGGAAATATTCTCGGAATTGGGCGAAATCAACGCCCAGGGTCTTATTTTCCACGAAGCTTCCAGACGACCGAAGAGCATACGAAGTGGGGCCACGAGGGCCCGTAACCATAGGGCGGCGCGACCAGCATGGGGCCCGCTCCGGCCTATGGTGTGGGGCCCCCGCGCCGCCTCCAACCCTACCCTTCCGCCTACTTATAGCCTTCGTCGCGAAAACCCCTGTACCGAGAGCCACGATACGGAAAACCTTCCAGAGACGCCGCCGCCGCCAATCCCATCTCGGGGGATTCAGGATATCGCCTCCGGCACCCTGCCGGAGAGGGGAATCATCTCCCGGAGGACTCTTCATCACCATGATCGCCTCCGGAATGATGTGTGAGTACTTCACCCCTGGACTATGGGTCCATAGCAGTAGCTAGATGGTTGTCTTCTCCTCATTGTGCTATCATGTTAGATCTTGTGAGCTGCCTATCATGATCAAGATCATCTATTTGTAATGCTACATGTTGTGTTTGTTGGGATCCTACGAATATGGAATACTATGTCAAGTTGATTATCAATCTATCATATATATGTTGTTTATGTTCTTGCATGCTTGATGTCTACGGGAGCTTCTATTCTTGTAGACAGTGTTGGGCCTCCAAGAGCAGAGGTTTGTAGAACAGCAGCAAGTTTCCCTTAAGTGGATCACCCAAGGTTTATCGAACTCAGGGAGGAAGAGGTCAAAGATATCCCTCTCATGCAACCCCGCAACCACAAAGCAAGAAGTCTCTTGTGTCCCCAACACACCTAATAGGTGCACTAGTTCGGCGAAGAGATAGTGAAATACGGGTGGTATGAATAAGTAGTAGCAACGGCACCGGAAAAGTGCTTTGCCCGGGACGAGTAAACAAGCGAGTAGTAATGCAGCGGTAGTAACGCGAGTAAAACGAGTAAACAAGCAGCGATAACGTATTTAGGAACAAGGCCTAGGGATTAGACTTTCACTAGTGGACACTCTCAACATTGATCACATAACAGAATAGATAAATGCATACTCTACACTTTTGTTGGATGATGAACACATTGCGTAGGATTACACGAACCCTCAATGCCGGAGTTAACAAGCTCCACAATAATGCTCATATTTTAGTAACCTTTAGTGTAAGATAGATCAAAAGACTAAACCAAGTACTAGCATAGCATGCACACTCGTCACCTTCATGCATATGTAGGAGGAATAGATCACATCAATACAATCATAGCAATAGTTAACTTCGCAATCTACAAGAGATCATGATCATAGCATAAACCAAGTACTAACACGGTGCACACATCGTCGCCTTTACACACGTGCAGGGAGGAATAGAACTACTTTAATAACATCACTAGAGTAGCACATAGATGAATTGTGATACAAAACTCATATGAATCTCAATCATGTAAAGCAGCTCATGAGATCATTGTATTGAAGTACATAGTAGAGAGATTAACCACATAGCTACCGGTACAGCCCCGAGCCTCGATGGAGAACTACTCCCTCCTCATGGGAGCAGCAGCGGTGATGAAGATGGCGGTGGAGATGGCAGCGGTGTCGATGGAGAAGCCTTCCGGGGCACTTCCCCGCTCCGGCAGGGTGCCGGAACAGAGACTCCTGTCCCCCAGATCTTGGCTTCGCGATGGCGGCGGCTCTGGAAGGTTTTCCGTATCGTGGTTCTTCGTATCAGGGGTTTCGCGACGGAGGCTTTAAGTAGGCGGAAGGGCAGAGTCGGGGGGCTAACGAGGGGCCCACACTATAGGTCGGCGCGGCCAGGGCTTGGGCCGCGCCGCCCTATAGTTTGGCCACCTCGTGGCCCCACTTCGTGTGTTCTTCGGTCTTCCGGAAGCTCCGTGGAAAAATAGGGCCCCGGGTCTTCGTTTCGTCCAATTCCGAGAATATTTCGTTACTAGGATTTCGAAACCAAAAACAGCAGAAAACAGAACCGGCACTTCGGCATCTTGTTAATAGGTTAGTTCCAGAAAATGCACGAATATGACATAAAGTGTGCATAAAACATGTAGGTATCATCAATAATATGGCATAGAACATAAGAAATTATCGATACGTCGGAGACGTATCAATGCTCTCCGTAAAACTTCACGTGTTCCTTGACTCCTACTGGTTCGATAACCTTGGTTTCTTACTGAGGGAAAACTTGCTGCTGTACGCATCACACCTTCCTCTTGGGGTTCCCAACGGACGTGTGTTTTACACGCCAGCAAAGATATTTTCTGGCGCCGTTGCCGGGGAGATCAAGACACGCTGCAAGGGGAGTCTCTCACATCCAATCTCTGTACTTTGTTTTTGTCTTGCTTTACTTTATTTACTGCTTTGTTTGTTCTCTATATCAAAAACACACAAAAAATTAGTTACTTGCATTTACTTTATTTACTGTCTTGTTTGCGTTCTCTATACTAAAAACACAAAAAATTAGTTACTTGCATTTACTTTATTTAGTTTGCTTTATTTACTACTGCTAAAAATGAGTAATCCTGAAGTTGAAGTTCGTTCGTTTAAGCAACAAGGTGGAGAAAGTTTTAAAGATGTCTGGTATAGAATTAGTGATGCTCATCATAGGTGCACTAAGAAACACTCCACTATTATCCTACTTAGGAAATTTTATGTTGGTATCTCTAGCTGGAATAGGTATGTTCTTGATACTCTTGCGGGAGGTAATTTCCTAGGCACCCCTGCTTTAGAAGCTAGTTGCATTATTGAGAGTCTAGTTGGAATACCACCTGTTAATGAAGCTAAAATTGAAATTTCTCTTGAAGATGTCATGAAAAAGTTGGAGACCATAGAGCAAAATCTTCCAAGTATTAAGACTAAATTGGGAATATTACTTAATAGCACTGATAAACTTGATAAATCTCTAGGTGGAATTAATGAGAGAATTGCCGTCTTAGAAACTTGTGCTACTCATGATAATCAAACCCATAGGATTAATGAACTTGAAGAGGCTATGGGAACCATGGGTTCAACTTTTTCTTCTCTTAAGTTTAAGGAGAAAGCTTATGTGGGTAAGGAGCAAAAGTTCATGTATGTCTCTAAGGTGCCTAAGCCAAAAAAAACTATTATAGGCCTAAAATTGACAAAGCCCTTAGTACCACTATGGATAATGGAGCATCTAAGATACCTAATGTGACAAATTGTGAAAATTATGATGCTAATGCTTCATCTCTTGATATTACTTGATTCACACTTTCTGCGCCTAGCTGAAAGGCATTAAAGAAAAGCGCTTATGGGAGACAACCCATTATTTTACTTCTGCACTTTTATTTTATATTTGAGTCTTGGAAGTTGTTACTACTGTAGCAACCTCTCCTTATCTTTATTTTATTGCATTGTTGTGCCAAGTAAAGTCTTTGATAGTAGGGTTGATACTAGATTTGGATTACTGCGCAGAAACAGATTTCTTACTTGTCACGAAATTGAGCATCCCCGTCCGTAGGTAACTCAGAAAAATCTGCCAATTTACGTGCGTGATCCTCAGATATGTACGCAACTTTCATTCAATTTGAGATTTTTCATCTGAGCAAGTTAAGTGCCCCAGAAAAATTCGTATTTACTGGACTGTTCTGTTTTGACAGATTCTGCCTTTTATTTCGCATTGCCTGTTTTGCTATGTTTGATGGATTTCTTTGTTCCATTAACTTTCAGTAGCTTTGTGCAATGTCCGAAGTGTTAACAATGATTATGTCACCTCTGAATATATGAATTTTCAATTATGCACTAACCCTCTAATGAGTTTGTTTTGAGTTTGGTGTGGAGGAAGTTTTCAAGGGTCAAGAGAGGAGGATGATACAATATGATCAAGAAGAGTGAAAAGTCTAAGCTTGGGGATGCCCCGTGGTTCATTCCTGCATATTTTACGAAGACTCAAGCATCTAAGCTTGGGGATGCCCAAGGCATCCCTTCTTCATCGACAACTTATCAGGTCACCTCTAGTGAAACTATATTTTTATTCCGTCACATCTTATGTGCTTTACTTGGAGCGTCTGTTTGCTTTTGTTTTTGTTTCTGTTTGAATAAAATCGGATCCTAGCATTCTTTGTATGGGAGAAAGACACGCTCCGCTGTTGCATATGAACACTGGTGTTCTTAGCTATACTTTTAATGTTCATGGCGAAGGTGGAAACTGCTTCGTTCATTGTTATATGGTTGGAAACAGAAAATGCTTCATGTGGTAATTGGTATAATATCTTGAATAATTTTATACTTGGCAATTGTTGTGCTCATATAGATCATGTTTAAGCTCTTGCATCATGTACTTTGCACCTATTAATGAAGAACTACATAGAGCTTGTTAAAATTTGATTTGCATGATTGGTCTCTCTAGAGTCTAGATATTTTCTGGTTAAGGTGTTTGAACAACAAGGAAGACAGCGTAGAGTCTTATAATGCTTGCAATATGTTCTTATGTAAGTTTTGTTGTACCGGTTTATACTTGAGTTTGCTTCAAATAACCTTGCTAGCCTAAGCCTTGTATTCGAGAGGGAATTCTTCTCGTGCATCCAAATCCTTGAGCCAAAAACTATGACATTTGTGTCCACCATACCTACCTACTACATGGTATTTTTCTGCCATTCCAAAGTACATTACTTGAGTGCTACCTTTAAAATTCTATTCTTTGTCTTTGCAATACATAGCTCATGGGAAAATAGCCTTAAAAACTATTGTGGTAAAGAATATGTAGCTTATGTATCTTATTTCTTATAAGTTGCTTGTTGAGCGATAACCATGTTTCTGGGGACGCCATCAACTTTTACACCTTTGTTGAATATCATGTGAGTTGCTATGCATGTTCGTCTTGTACGAAGTAAGGGCGATTTTCATGATCAAATGGTTTGAGTATGCATATTGTTAGAGAAGAACATTGGGCCGCTAACTAAAGCCATGAATCATGGTGGAAGTTTCAGTGTGGACACTAATCCTCAATCTCTCATGAGAATATTATCTGTTGTTGAATGCTTATGCATTAAAGAGGAGTCCATTATCTGTTTTCTATGTTGTCCCGGTATGTATGTCCTTGTTGAGATCTATCAAAAACGAGAAATCAAATGCGATCTATCTCCTTGGACCTTTGTACAGGCGGCATAGAGGTACCCCTTTGTGACACTTGGTTGAAACATATGTTATGCAATGATAATCCGTGTTAATCCAAGCTAATTAGGACAAGGTGCGAGCACTATTGGTATTCTATGCATGAGGCTTGCAACTTATAGGATGTCTTATACATAACACATATGATTTATTACTACCGTTGACAAAATTGTTTCTATGTTTTCAAAATGAAAAGCTCTAGCACAAAAATAGTAATCCATGCTTCCCTCTGCGAAGGGCCATTCTTCTACTTTATGTTGAGTCGGTTTACCTACTTCTTTCTATCTTAGAAGCAAACACTTGTGTCAACTGTGTGCATTGATTCCTACATACTTGCTTATTTGCATTCATCATATTACTTTGTGTTGACAATTATCCATGAAATACATCCATGAGATAAACATGTTGAAGTTGAAAGCAACCGCTGAAACTTATATCTTCCTTTGTGTTGCTTGATACGTCTCAAACGTATCTATAATTTCTTATGTTCCATGTACATCTGGGCATGGGCAGCCCGGCCCGGACGACCCGGCCCGACCCGGCCCGAAAATCCCGGGCCGGGCCGGGTCGGGCTTGCACTTCGGGCCGGGTCGGGCTTGATTTTTGAGCCCGAACGTCGGGCCGGGTCGGGCTCGGGCTTGTAGTTTTCGCATTTTAGGCAAGATTCGGGCCGGGCTTCTCGGGCCGGGCCGGGCTTTTGCCCGTTCGGGCCGGGCTCGGGCTTGATTTATAGGCCCGACGGTCGGGCCGGGCCGGGCTCGGGCTTAGCATTTTACGTTCGGGCTTTTTCGGGCTTGGCCCGAAGCCCGGCCCGGCCCGAGTTTTGCCCAGTTGTAGTTCCATGCTACTTTTATGATGATACTCGCATGTTTTGTACACACTTTATGTCATTATTATGCATTTTCCGGAACTGACCTATTAACAAGATGCCGAAGTGCCAGTTCCTGTTTTCTACTGTTTTTGGTTTCAGAAATACTAGTAAGGAAATATTCTCGGAATTGGACGAAATCAAGGCCCACGATCTTATATTTCCACGAACCTTCCAGAACACCGGAGAGGCACCAGAGGGGAGGCCCAGGGCCTCCACACAAGGTGGCGGCGCGGCCAGAGGGGGGGCGCCCCCTGTTGTGTGGCCCCTCCAGACCCTTTCCAACTTCGTTTCTTCGCCTATATAAGTCGTCGTGACCTAAAACTTCGACACCAATAAGCCACGATACGAGAAAAGTTCCAGAGCTGCCGCCATCGCGAAGCCAAGATTCGGGGGACAGAAGTCTCTGTTCCGGCACGCCGCCGGGACGGGGAATTGCCCCCGGAAGGCATCTCCATCGACACCACCGCCATGTTCATCAACGCTGCTGTCTCCTATGATGAGGAGGGAGTAGTTCTCCCTCGAGGCTAAGGGCTGTACCGGTAGCTATGTGGTTCATCTCTCTCTCCCATGTGATCTTTATGTGATCATGAGCTTTGTGATCTAGTTGAATATCATCTATGTGCTACTCTGGTGATGTTATTAAAGTATTCTATTCCTCCTCCATGATGTAATGGTGAC
This sequence comes from Lolium rigidum, assembly GCF_022539505.1. NCBI lineage: Eukaryota > Viridiplantae > Streptophyta > Magnoliopsida > Poales > Poaceae > Lolium > Lolium rigidum. Next base: position 269,791,559 of record NC_061514.1, read on the forward strand.
AGTGTGTGCATCATGTAGTACTTGGCATAGGTTATGATTGTAATCTCTTGTAGATTATGAAGTTAACTATTACTATGATAGTATTGATGCGATCTATTCCCCCTTTCATAGCCTGACGGTGACAGTGTGCATGCTATGTTAGTACTCGGTATAATTGCAATGGTCTATTATGCACTCTAAGGTTACTTAAATGTGAACACCGAATGTTGTGGAGCTTGTTAACTCCGGCTTGAGGGAGCTCTTGTAGCCCTACACAATGAATGGTGTTTGTCATCCAACAAGAGAGTGTAGAGAAAGTAGTATTTGTTTATTCGGTTATGTGATCAATGTTGAGAGTGTCCACTAGTGAAAGTATGATCCCTAGGCCTTGTTTCCGAATAGAAAAGTTACACCACAGAGAATTGCCTCCCACGCCAGCAAGCTATTTTCTGGCACCGTTTATTTACTGTTCTGTTGCATGTTTACTCGTTGTCATCTTTATTTCAGATTGCTATTACCACTCATATTCATCCATATCACTTGCATCTCACTATCGCCGAACTAGTGCACCTATACATCTGACAAGTGTATTAGGTGTGTTGGGGACACAAGAGACTTCTTGTATCGTAATTGCAGGGTTGCTTGAGAGGGATATCTTTGTCCTCTACCTCCCCGAGTTCGATAAACCTTGGGTGATTCACTTAAGGGAAACTTGCTCGCTGTTCTACAAACCTCTCGCTCTTGGAGGCCCAACACTGTCTACAGGAATAGAAGCGTGCGTAGACATCAAGCTATTTTCTGGTGCCGTTGCCGGGGAGGTAAGGTAAAAGGCACTCACACTCCGGACCCCGGCAACTAAGCTATTTACTGGCGCCGTTGCCGGGGAGGTAAGGTAAAAGGTATTCACATCCTCCGACTACTATTGCTTCAAAGCTTTCTACTAAGAATTTATTGCTTTATGAGTTAACACTTATGCAAGTCTTATTGATGCTTGTCTTGAAAGTACTATTCATGAAAAGTCTTTGCTATATGATTCAGTTGTTTATTCATTGTCTTTACCATTGCTTCGAATCACCGCATTCATCTCATATGCTTTACAATAGTATTGATCAAGATTATGATAGCATGTCACTTCAGAAATTATCATTGTTATCGTTTACCTACTCGAGGGCGAGTAGGAACTAAGCTTGGGGATGCTTGATACGTCTCAAACGTATCTATAATTTCTTATGCTCCATGCTACTTTTATGATAGCATGTCACTTCAGAAATTATCATTGTTATCGTTTATTATTATGCATTTTCCGGCACTAACCTATTGACAAGATGCCGAAGAGCCAGTTGCTGATTTCTGCTGTTTTAGGTTTCCGAAATCCTACAAAGGAAATATTCTCGGAATTGGACGAAATCAACGCCCAGGGTCTTATTTTTCCACAAAGCTTCCAGAAGACCGAAGAGCATACGAAGTGGGGCCACGAGGGCCCGTAACCATAGGGCGGCGCGGCCAGCATGGGGCCCGCGCCGGCCTATGGTGTGGGGACCCCGCGCCGCCTCCAACCCTACCCTTCCGCCTACTTATAGCCTTCGTCACGAAAACCCCTGTACCAAGAGCCACGATACGGAAAACCTTCCAGAGACGCCGCCGCCGCCAATCCCATCTCGGGGGATTTAGGAGATCGCCTCCGGCACCCTGCCGGAGAGGGGAATCATCTCCCGGAGGACTCTTCATCACCATGATCGCCTCCGGATTGATGTGTGAGTAGTTCACCCCTGGACTATGGGTCCATAGCAGTAGCTAGATGGTTGTCTTCTCCTCATTGTGCTATCATGTTAGATCTTGTGAGCTGCCTATCATGATCAAGATCATCTATTTGTAATACTACATGTTGTGTTTGTTGGGATCCGATGAATATGGAATACTATGTCAAGTTGATTATCAATCTATCATATATGTGTTGTTTATGTTCTTGCATGCTCTCCGTTGCTAGTAGAGGCTCGGCCAAGTTGATACTTGTAACTCCAAGAGGGAGTATTTATGCTCGATAGTGGGTTCATGCCTCCATTGAATGCGGGACGATGTGACGAAAGTTCTAAGGTTGTGGATGTGTTGTTGCCACTAGGGATAAAACATCAATGCTTTGTCTAAGGATATTTGTGTTGATTACATTACGCACCATACTTAATGCAATTGTCTCGTTGTTTGCAACTTAATACTGGAAGGGGTGCGGATGCTAACCTCGAAGGTGGACTTTTAGGCATAGATGCATGTCTGGATAGCGGTCTATGTACTTTGTCGTAATGCCCCGATTAAATCTCATAGTAGTCATCGTGATATGTATGTGCATTGTTATGCCCTCTCTATTTGTCAATTGCCCAACCGTAATTTGTTCACCCAACATGCTATTTCTTATCGGAGAGACACCACTAGTGAACTGTGGACCCCGGTCCATTCTTTTACATCTGAAATACAATCTATCGCAATACTTGTTCTTTACTCGTTCTTCGCAAACAAACATCATCTTCCACACTATACATTTAATCCTTTGTTTACAGCAAGCCGGTGAGATTGGCAACCTCACCGTTACGTTGGGGCAAAGTACTTTGATTGTGTTGTGCGGGTTCCACGTTGGCGCCGGAATCCCCGGTGTTGCGCCGCACTACACTCCGTCACCAACAACCTTCACGTGTTCCTTGACTCCTACTGGTTCGATAACCTTGGTTTCTTACTGAGGGAAAACTTGCTACTGTACGCATCACACCTTCCTCTTGGGGTTCCCAACGGACGTGTGTTAATTACACGCCAGCAATGCCACAACCAACCTTCGTCATGTTTGGCCGCCATTAGACATGTGGAGGGAGAGGGGCTCTCTTTCGAGAGGTCAACCACATAAAGGTTGTTCTCCACATATCCAACAAGGACCAATTTGAGATTGTCACTCCTAAAGACTTTCACACAATAATTAGTAAAATATGAATTATAACCGGCATCCGCAAGGTGATATATAGATAGCAAATTATAGCCAAGGGATTCAACAAGCATGACAGTCTCAAGGCACAAGTCCTTAGAGATTGCCACCTTGCCATACCCAAGTACCTTTCCCTTTGAATTGTCACCAAAGGTGATGCTTGACTTCTTGTTTATGTCTTCAATGAATTGGTCAAGCACACCTCTTCCTCCGGTCATATGATTGGTGCATCCACTATCAAACACCCATTTTGGACTACCGGAGGAATACCCCTACAAAATCAAGTAGAGGATTTAGGAACCCATTGATTAATGGGTTCCTTTGCATTGGCAACAATATCTTTTGGTACCCAAATTGAGTACCCTCTATAAGCATAGCCATTACGAGGGACAACATAGTTAGCATAAACAACACTATAATAATCAATAAATAAAGCATAGTGATTGTTTGGCCCCGTGCGGTCATCACTAGTGGCCTTGCCCTTTGAGGCTTTGCCATCATTAGTGACCTTTTTGTTCTTATCTTGAGCGGGCTTCTCCTTCTTGTAGTTGTTCTTCTTGTAAGACTTGGGAACATATCCAAGTCCAAACTTTTGATTGTTTGACCTTTGCTTACTCAAGAGGTCATCCAATCCCATCTTATTCTTGGCGGTGGTGAACTTTGCAAGTTCCTTTGTTAACCTAACATTTTCCTCAAGAATAGTTGCTTGCTCACAAGAAGATTCATTAGGATGATAGTAGAGACCATATTTGGTCACCAAAGATTCAAGATATGCATTGGTCTCAACATGCAAAGATAGTTCCTCTTGTAAACGAACATGTTCCGCAACAAGCTTAGCATGCTCACTACTAAAAGAGGTGGAGGAACTAGCAACCTTTTCAACAACAATGGGATCCTTCATTGATCCAAGAGCCTTCTTGTAGGTTTCTTGGAGTAGATCATGGTTCTCTCCAAGTTTCTTGAGATCATACTTAACAAGCTTGTTAGCTCTTTCTAGGTGGTCAAGATCCCTAGTGAGAGAAGCATGAGCAACTTCAAGCTCCTCCTTTGAGGCATTGAGCTCTTGGGTCAATGATTGAGCCTTTCAATAGTTTCAAGGTCCTTAACTTTATCTAGTTCATAAGTTTCAATTTGTTGCTTGAGGCCTTGAGATATGCACCTTTCGGTTTTTAGCTCTTGTCTTAGGAGATTGAATCTCCGTTCTTTTTTATTCAAATGATATTATAATTCCTCAATGGACTCATCCTTTTCTTTGAGGGAGTCCATCAAGAAATCAAACTTGACAAGAGCATCACCACGAAGAGTGCATCTTACTTTCTAAAGTTCCTTAAGCATAGCTAAATCTTCTTGATTTTCAGTTTCATCATCAAGAACACTAGATAAAGAAGGTGGAGGTTCCATTACCTTGGTTTCTCTTGCCATTAGACAAGAGCCAACGATTGTAGAGGAGGGAGAGTCATCGGAGTCATCATCTTGAGTTGTTCTTGCCATGAAGGAAGAGCCAACATCATTCTCCGTGGAGTAATTAATCCTTGGAGTAGTCATATGTGAAGAGTGACCCGGGCTTGGAGAAAGCCAAACCGGCCACTCTGGCCTCCTACTCCTCATCTTCCTCTTCTTCATCGGACATGTACTCAGCTCCAACAAAGGCTCTTCCCTTGTTCTTCTTGTAGCGATCGTTGATAGGGTTTGGCTTCAATCTTGGCTTGATCCCTTTGACAAACTTTGGCTTGTCTACCCTTTTCTCATAAGGGCACTCATTTGCAAAGTGACCATCTTCATCACAGTTGTAGCAGGTTCTCTTCTTCTTCTTCTTCTTATTCTCATTGAGTAGCATTGGAAACTTTGCCTTGTACTTCTTGGCAAAGAAAGCAAGTCTGTAGCGATGCCACTAGTTGAAGTCATCTCTTCATCTTCTTCAATTTCATAGACTTCTTCTCTTTCATGGACAACCCTAGCCTTGAGGGCAAGGTTTTGTGAGTCTTCATCAACACGGTTCATTGCCATGAGCCTTTTTCCTGTCTTGGCCATGTTCTCATTGGCTGCCACATAGGAGACTAGATCATCGGAGTTTAGATCAGCACTCTTGGTAATGATTTGCAAGTTGAGTGTAAGGTTGGTGTCTTCTTGCTTGACTGCAATCATGGCAATGACCTTGGACTTTATGAATGCTTCATTCATCTCAAAGCCATCATTGTACTTCTCACATCCAAGTCCCTTGACCTTCACTCTAAGAGCACCAAGCCTTGCATAGGCATCGGCCATGGATTCTCCTTCTCTAATCATGAACATGGTGGCCTCTTGCTTTGCGGACTCATAAAGAGCTGATTGAATTAGATCGGTTCCCTCTTGGAGTACTACGATCCGATCCCACAACTCTTTAGCGGAGTCAATGTCATTGACTTGATCAAGGAGCTTGCGGTTGATGTCACTCCTAATCTTGTCACGTGCGGAGGCATTGAGTTGACGGTTGTAGAATTCCGTGGAGGTCAACCAAGCGGGATCTTGTGGCTTCCGGTATCCATCAACAATGATCTCCCATAACTCCACACTACAGTTGCGAATATGAGATTCCATAGAAGATTTCCAAAAAGGAAAGTGAGTTCCATCAAAATGGGGAACATTCCCACTATGGTTTATATGAGGCATGGGTGAAGTGTTTTTGGGATAGTCATGGTTGACTTCATGAAAACTTTCCCGAGAGGCCGAAACCCCACTAGGAGTCCCACTAGTCAAGTTCTTAAGCATGGCAGTCATTTGTGCCATTTGGCTTTGTAGTTCATCCTCCTTTTCTTTTTCTCGGCATCATATGCCAAGAATATGGATTTCATTTCTCTAACCGAAAGGTTAGAGTCTTCATCCAGACCCTCGAATAGTTTATCCATCTCACTCTTAAGGCTGTGAAGCCCTTAATAAGAGTCCAGGCTCTGATACCAATTGAAAGTTCAGAGATGGTAAACTAGAGTGGGGTGAATAGGTTTCTACATATTTTAATTCTTTCTTTGCAATATTAGGCTTTGCGAAATATAAAGGTGATCCTAATGCAAACTAGGTGAGACAACCTATATGAGGATACAAGTAACTCGAGCACGAAGGCTCTCACATGCAATTATATCGCAAGTAAGGAATTCGGTTAGAGATAACCGATAGCACGCGGAGACGAGGGTTTATTCCCGTGTTCCCTTCCTTTGCAAGAAGGTACGTCACGTTTGGAGGGGTGGAGGTCCCACGAAGGATTCCCCACGCCACGAAGGCTCACCCTATTCTCCGGAGCCTATCCCACGAAGTAATAGCTCACTCACTTGTGGTAGACTTTGAGGTAGCCACCAAACCTTCACAATCTTGTCAGGAGCAAATCCACAGCTGGGATGCTTCCAGACCTCTCTTGCCCACCTAGGGTTTCCAAGGAACCCTAGAGAGCAAGTTTCTTGATGAATACAAGGGGGAATGAGATTTGGCTTGGTAGAACAGTAGATCAGGTCCTGCTCTATCGTTTCCCCGGAGGGATTTGAGTTTGGGTGGAGGAGGAGGGAGATCTGAGGCTTTTGGTGTTTCTAACAATGGAGTATGAGAGAGAGAGAGAGCTCAAGAACAACTTGTAGTGTAGTGCCTACCCCTTCAGAGATAGAAGAAGGGGTATATATAGTGTCACTTGAAATATGGCCGTTGATGACTTGCCACATCAGTGTTTTCCTCGAGAAATCCGGTCAACCGGACCTGGCGCCGGACAGGCCGGCGCAGGGGCCGGTCAGACCGGGCCAGGGACCGGGCAGGCCGGTCCAAACCGGATCTGGGGCCGGATCCTGACCGGGCGGCTTCTTTGGCATACTGGACATCGTCCGGCTGGCACAGGCGTGGGGGCCGGTTGGCGCTGGGGCGCCCGGCCCAGCACCCGGTCCGACCGGGCCTGGGACCGGATCGGCCGGTCCAGACTGGGTCGTCGACCGGACCCTGACCGGACCACCTCTCCGGGCTTACTTGACATCGTCCGGTTGGCACCGGTCCTGGGGCCGGTCGGCGCCGGGCTGGCCGGTGCCAGGGCCGGTCTGACCGGGCCACTGACCGGCCATGCTCTGAAAATCCCTTGTTGATTTTTCATTGAAGTGGGGGGTCTCCCATTGCCTTCTTATTCCATTGATACACCATTATACCTCTTTGGCTAATACCTGGGAATCATCTTGTAGACATGTATTAGACCAAATACTCTAGCACGGTGTCATAGTTACCAAAATAATGGATAAGAGTAAAATACCCTTACAATAATTAGTTGTTCCAAATCTTTCCTAATTTGTTTTTTATGTTGGTTTTCATATTTATGTTGACTGGTAGACGCAGATCAGGTCCTTTGAGACATCTGTGAGTTTATGCCTATGCACGTAAACATATAGGTTGCGCCAAAATGTATTTTGTGGGGCTAAAAGGTATCACGGTGACAATAACATTTAAGTCATTGCTCATGCATTAGGGAGAGTTAGAAGAACCAATGGCCATTTGCCGCAACCATGTGGAAACCCTTAGTTACCATTGTAGTTTGCACTTGGATAGTGATAGAATATTTGGGGGTTGCTATGGTTTTTTTTACCTTTCTTATATTACCTCTCTAGAGATAATAGGAAGGCGGTGTGCTTAACTTCTTAGTAACAACAAAAGCGGTAACTCTTAGAAGATGGTGGAGAAGATTTGATATTTCATAGAAGCATTACGAGTAACACATATATTTCTCTTCTGATAAACATCGCATCCACCACAATTGTTGGGGGAACTTTTAGAAGATGTGGGATTAAATTTGATATTTCATATATTTGGAGTAACACAAAATATTTCACTAAATCGGGCAATTTAGCAAATTTCACAAAACGTAAACAAAGACCTGAGCAACAATGGGAGGGTTTCTAGAAAATCAAATTACACCAACAAATTTGGTTGGGATCTACGGCTCATGTGGCTTTGAATTTAAAAAGTGGGTTGGTGTGCCTCAGTGAAGAACCAAACTAAAATGGAAGAACGGAACAGGGCTGACAATAGTTGCTCACGTGGCAATTAGATGAGGTGGATAGGCTGCATGTCAAGAGAAATAGTAGTTCGGATGGCCTATTTAGGAACTATAGATATGAGAAGGTGACTTTAAACTTGTTGTGTTTGATAATCGGCCTCATTCTTTCTTGTGTAGAAAGAGCCATTTGTTGCAACACTTTGCATTTGAAGTTCCAACAAATTGGTATATGTTATCTATTGCCATCACATAGCAAACCCCTCAATCACACCGATGCGACAAATAGTGTGGTTAGCAACATGCATGGCTCATGCCAAGTCTTATCCTTCGACTAAGCCTCATCACTTCACATTGGCGTGTTTCCATGGAACATGCATATGATGCATTGACCAGGAATGATATTTGGCATCTGCTCTCTTCTCCATCAGGGGTTAATGTCATCACCATAAATGTATTTTCAAGGTTAAGCGACATGCTAATGGTCAATTTGAGCACTATAAATCATGGTTAGTGGCAAATGGATAAGAAAAAACTCTATGATCCTCACTATATATGAAGATACCTTCAGTCTAGTGGTAAGACTTACTACTATTCGCCTTCTCCTCTCCCTTACAGTTACTAAAGGATGGCATCTACCTCAACTTGATGTTCAAAATGTATTCTTGCATGAGTATTTATAGGAAGAAGTGTACATGGGGAAACCTCCCGGTTTTGAAGATCCGGACATGCCATATGTGTTGTGCAAACTCGTCAAGGTTATATGGACTAAATAGACTCCTCGTGCATGGCACGGACGCTTTGGTACTGCTCTGTGATCATGGCTTTGTTCCCTCCATGACTGATACACCTATTCATGCTTCGTTGCCCAAAGGTCACCGTGTATCTTCTTGTTTACGTGGAAGATATCATCGTCCTCATCTCCTCCTAAGATGCCACAAATCTTCTTGTTGATGGCTTCGTTCTTGTTCAGCAGTGAAGGATTTGGGTACTCTCGGTTATTTACCTTGTATTGACCTTTCTTCACAACACCAAGGTCTTCTTCTCATTCAACATAAATATGTCCTTGATCTCATTCACCTTGCATGTATATATGGTCAAGTGCGAGCATGCTCATACCCTTATGTCTGCTAGTGATACATTTTTTTGTTCAGTTGGAGACCTTTTTTTTTTGTTTAGATGAAGCCACAAAGTACAAAAGCGTTGTTGGTGGACTGCAAAATTCTGATATCTTACTGTGACTTTTCACGATCACTCATTGTAGTTAATAAAGTGTATCCACATCTTCACTCACCGTGGTGCACGCATTGGGAAGCAGTCATGCAAATACATATGTACATTAAACACATTTTTAGTCATGGTCGCTATCTTTAGTGTCTTCCTCGACCTTGATCTCAGCGTTCTCAGATGTCGGATCTATGGGGAATGTGGATGATCGACGATCCAATGGTGGCTATGCCATCTTGACATCTTCTATGGACCAAATTTGATAGGAGGGAATGCACACAAACAAGCAATTGTCTCTTGTTCGAGTACAAAGCCCTTGCCAGTGCAACTGCATAATTTATTTAACTGGATCTAGTCTTCACTCCATGAACTTCAGGTTCGACATAAAGTCTCCCGGTGTTATGGTGTGACAATATCGGGCAACATACTTATTATCAAATCATGTCTTTCAGTTCAAACAAAGCACATTGAGTTGAATTATCTTTTCTTTTAGATTGTCTTGGTCTGCAGAAAAAGTTTATATTCTCCAAAGATCAACTTTCCGAGATCATCACCAAAGCTAGTATCTATGTTTTTTTTCCAGGCTTGTAGGAGCAATCTGAACATGCCATTGTTGAGATTGGAGGGTCTTAAACATATTCTCCATTATATATTAGGTGTCGCACAACACCTAATATATATGTAACGGAGAAATTATACTAACTAATGTTGATGTTTCTCCAAAATGGGAACATAACCCTATGATGAATAGAAACTAAGAGTGTCAAGGTACTTTTTTTTTTTGAAGTAAACAATCATTATATTAAGCTAGCAAGCCGAGTGTCAAGCTATTGTTAGTGTTGAGCAGTTCTCGATCTACTACATGCTACATAGAGAAACTTAAGATGGAATGGCTCTTAACGTACACGGAAGCATATGCAGTATCTTGTAAAATCCAACACAACGTAGCATGGAGACATGGACAGAAAATCGTATGATCGTGAGAAAATCAACAGTTCAGATATTGTGAGACTGACACACGGACACGTGTATATACCGCAACGATCAGAGAAGAGTCATATCATAATTAAGCACTCGAACTCTCAAAGCCACCACCATGCATTCGCTATGCACCCATATTGCCTTGCCGCCGATCGATTCTTCGTGGTGCATCAACATGTCACGCCATCGATAAGTTCCGCCGGTGAGGCCGAGTACTCCACTCCTCCTTGCAGAGCTCCTCGCCGCGGCTGGCATCTTCCAGCCCCGTCGAGCATGACGCGCGCGCGCCCTTCTCGCCCACGCGGACATCAGTCCCGGCGCCATCGCTGCTCGTCGGTGGCGCGGTGTCGTTCCCTGGCCTCCGGACGAACAAGTTCTTGAACCCGTGCACCAGCCGCGACTTGATGCCCACCTTAGCGCTGAGGCTGTCTTTCGAGACGGTGGTGGCTGTGCCGGTGCCGGAGGACAGGTCCTCACCGTCCCAGAGCCGGCTGCGCGGGATCCGGAAGCTGGCCGACTTGGCGGAGACGCGGTCGATCGCGGCCGAGGCCGTGTGCGCGGCGGCCGCCGCCTCCTCGGAGCGGCGGAGGCGACAGCGGAGGCCGGCGAGCTCGCGCTCGAGGGTGTCGATCCGGTGCCCCGTGGCCTCCATAGATGCGCGGATGTGCGCGGACTGGCGCATCACGGCGTCGCGCTGGAGGATGTCGCCGAGCGTCATGCTGGTGACGTCCCCAGCGGCTGCAGCCGCGGCGACGGCGCTGCTGAACGCGCCGGAGATGGACCTCTTGAGCAGCGCAGGCGGCAGTGGCAGCGGTGCGGCGGAGACTGGAGCGGTGGCGTGGTGGTGTTGGGTGAGGAGCATGGAGTGGTGCGAGTGGAGCTGCTCAACCAGCATGGCCTGGACGACGAAGCGGAGTGGAAGGCGCGGGTTCTGCACCAGGTGCATGAAGAGGTGGTGCGACAGCTTGCTGCAGTTCACGTTGTAGCACAGCCGGCTCTTCTCCTCCTCTGTCAGCTTCCCTTTGTGATTCTGCACCCAACATGTGGAAAACATGCAATGCAAATCAGTACTGAACAGAACAAGTAATTCCATCGCCATGAAAGATTTAGGCAAGGGAACTAGGTAGTTCACGGTCTCCCAAAAAAAAGGAAGAGGAGCTAACAATGAATATTCCGAATATCTAATTACTGAAATGGGAAAGAAATTACATATGAACATAATTAAAAGTGGAGATTTTTTTTAAAAAAAAAAATCTGAAAACCATATTTTTGAGTTTCATAATTTTTTTTCAAGATGTAGCAATGGTGTTTTCCAGAAATATGTAAAATCTCAGTTTCAAATACATTGTATTTCGAACACCACAAAAAAGACAAAAATGTAGATGCATATTTTAACATTTAAGCACAAGCCTATTTTAAAATCTTCAAAAAAAAATTCACATTTTGTTTTTTATGTAGCCCACAACACAAAGAATTTTGGATTGTGATTTTGCGTACTTGAAGGATACATCATTGACTATGTCCAGAACACTTTTCAGGTTTTCTAAAACTTATAAATATGGTTTTTGATTTTTGTAAGACAAAGGGGTCACTTAAGCTAGGTTTAACACTTCATTAAATTGATAGTGGGCAGTGGCGTAGGCGCAGAACCCAAACTTGTATGGAGTACCATCTCATCTTCTAGGAGATACCCTGTCTTGAGCAACTGACACTCAACTTAAAGCTAAAGTTAAAGAATATTCTTTATTGGAATCAGTGAACTCCATATCCAACAAAAATACTGCAGGTGGATCGAATGCAGGCATATGCAGCAACCTTTACCTCGAGGTAGTGATCCACGATGGTGTACATGAGGTCGTGGTCGTGCGTCAAGCGCGCGCGCATGGCCTCCACGACCACCTGGAACTCCTCGAGCGGCAGCGCAGCCACGTCCTCCAGCCACCCGCAGTCGGCGCCGCCGGACGCCGCGAGCGTCTCCAGGCACCGAACGATCAGCGCGGCGCCTGCCCCGGCGACCTCGCCGACGAGAAACGTCGTGCACGACCGCAGCACCGCGGCGGCGCTGCCGTGGTCCGTGGCAACCTCCTGGAAGAAGTAGTCCTCAGCGCGGCGGGCCAGCCCGTCCTCCGCGCTCAGCTCCAGCCAGTCTGCTGCCGCCCACGTCGCGGCGAGGTTCGCGGGCGACAGCGCGACGTCCGCGCCGTAGCAGGATGCCACGGCGTCGGCGAATGCGTCGACCGTGAGGCCCGCCGGTAGGTCCAGGGCGATGTCGTTGGACTCTGAGAGCTGCCGCTTCAGGTAGCTGCTCTCCGACGTGATCGGGTCCTGAGAAAAGAATGACGCGGTAAACAATATGTACTATCAAATTTTAAGAAAAATGATTGTACAACAACCAAAACGTACTTGTGCGTCTTGTACTATCCAATGAAATTTTAACACGAGGAAGAAAAATCGTACCAATTAGGACAGAGCTGGGGCATTAGATCTGGCAGATGGTTGGACATTTGGGCGAGCCCACAAGATGAACAGAGACAAAGTAAAAAGGTTGCACATTTGCTGCCATTAATTGTATCTTTATCGATTTCGTACTCTATGGCAATAATACGGAGTACGTACAGTTACACTATGGCAATAATGCTTGGTGTTTGGCCTTTTTGGTTCTGCAATGCGAGGGAGGAACAGAACAAGAAAACAATGTACCTTGTGTCTGTCGAACTCAGTTCCGCAACTAAACAGAACTGAGTGTTCGCGCTTCAGACTATAAAACTTGCAAATAACGAGCCGCAGCCAAGTTGAAAGCAAAACGGCAGTCTGTTCCGAACTTCATAATTCGAAATTTCAAATCCTAGCACGTAGTACTAAGATCAAGTGTAGCACCAACAGTACGGCCGACTTCATCAATAAGTTTTGAAATGATCTGTCCGTCTGATCACTACATTTACTCAGATCTCCCTTGTGTCGGCCAGCATGAATGCAATGGGCGATACCTACTTACTTAGCCAGCAGTACGTACGTCGACACTGTCTGGTACTCTGGTCCCGATCCATGTATCCATACTCGAATTCCGGCAGGATCACCTGTAAATCTACCGTCGGATTCAATACGGGAACTGCCCCAGCACATGTGTTGGAACATGTAGAGGGACCAAAGCCTAATCAGTACTCGGTTCAGACGAAGAGGAGCAGCATTTCACATGTCAAAAGTTCAGTTCGAATCAATATTGCAGGTAAAAAAGGCAATGCAGGAGCAGGAATATTACTGGAGTGGCGCTGCTAGTGTCAATTTGCATATAGGGAGGCAGCTGTGACGGAGGTTACTGAAAGTTTACGATCCAACATACGTAGCCAGTGCGCTAACCAAGGCAAGGGTGTAAATGTGCCACAGAATGGTCATCAATTGTTGCCTGTTCGAACGACATGGGTAGCTGTTCATCGTGAGGCAGAGGCTCTGGCGTTTGTCTATTTGGGCCACCTTTTGGTGACCAAAATTTAAGCTAGGCCGAAACCCTCAACCGCTTGCTACATCTACAACGGATTTAAAATGAATCGGTATATTTATACTAGGACAGGAACAAATATCTCACGTTTAAAACATTGGGCTGCCTGAACTTTGTCTGAAGCTCGCGGGAACTGAACTCTTTCCTGGTGAATTCATAGTGCAGTTCAGCCAAACCATACTAAAACTTGCAGTGCTGAACCTAGTAAAAGAGACAGGTACGCGCGCAGAGTGAATCTATGGGCACTGCCTTGTGGTGCCAGGAGAGTGCACAGTAACTGCTGCGAGTTACTGCTCCTCGTCCCTTAACCGTCACAAGAAACGTCTGACGACGTGGGCGTGGACTCCTCATGCGCTGTCATCTGTGCGCACGTATCCAGCAGGGATCGTATTGATTTGCCATAAATAAATTTCCTTGCTATTTTTTGAAAAGGAAATTTGGCAGGAAAACTGGCAGGAGTTACTGGTGCAGGAGACTAAACGCTCGGTTTCCTTTTGCTCATAGATGGAAGGCGTAGAAGTTCCTATGGGAACGTTTGGCAAGTTGTAAAACTCGATCAATGCTATGGCATTTTAGAAGACAACTGGTTGTGCAGAAGAAGAAAACGAAACTAAGTTATCATCGGCGGGCGGTGAATTTTGTATCTGAGGCGGTGGTTCTGGAGAGGAGCGATCGATCTTACCCTGTGCAGAGGGAAGCAGCGCTCCTGGACACGCAGGATCACGTCCGGCTTGCGCGATCTGTTCGCCCGCGACCTGAACACGGAATGCGAAGCGATCTTCAGTTAGAAAGAGGCAGAATTCCTCCTGTTCATCTTAATCCACGACGAACTGAACTGAACTGAACTGAAACCTTACGGTAAGGTACGTACCATTCTCGCGCCGCGGTCCTGAGCACCGGCGGAAGGGAGGCGGAGTGCGCCGCCGCCGCGGAGGGCGAGCACGACGCCGAGGTGGGCGCCGATGACGAGATGGTGGGCGAGTTGAAGCAGTCCTCGGTTTCTCCCTCATCGTCATCTTCTTCCTCCTCGTGGTCGTCCTCGTAGATGGTGTCCACGACGCCGAGCTCCTGCCAGCTTCTGCCCATCTCCATGGCTGTTCGATTCCTCCCTCACAATTCTTGTCCTATCTACCAGCAGCACCCGGGAGGGAGGAGGAGGAGCGACGGCTCAGCTCTTGTAGGAGGGGGCCGGGCGGCCGGGGTGCTGAATCGGGATGGCAATGAATGCGTGCATGTGGATGGTAAATGCGGTGGCGCCCCCCGCGCGCGTCTTCCATCGATTGATCGATCGATCGCGCTCTGTCCTGCCCCTGCATGCAGCCTGCAGCGCTGCACAACTGCTCCTGCTCGTGTGCGTTTCTACCTCGGTGGGGGGAAGGGGGTCGATCGTCGACATCGGTCGTGGTCTAGCCAACGGGGTGCACGGGGTTCCGTCCGTCAGATCGTGCAGTGGAGGGTCCGGATTCATCAATGCGAGGAGGGACACCAGAAGCAGCTGCTAAATCCAAGAACGCCACAGGTCACCTAGAATTGGCATTTTCAATGTGTTCAGTGAAGCAATGTTTTTGTTCACTGGATTTATATACATACGACCATTTTAGATCAGACTGGGTTTTCAAGCTGGGTTGTAAGTATGACTTTTCTATTTTCTATTTATGTGGTATATACTCCTCCATTTTAAAAACAATTTTTTTATTTTTTTGCGAAAATTTCACTGATCTAATAATAATAATCAATAGTCGTACAAATAGTCTCGGTCCGAAAAAGATACATGGTCAAAACAAAGTACTACAAATAGCCCCAAAAGTAATAAAATTAACAAATATGCATACAAACCACCTAGCAACGACTACAAAAACCAGCACGAACTAAAGGCACGTCGCCGTCCTCGCCCCTTCATCACCGGAGCCAAGCAAAACTTATCGTAGTAGAGCTTATTGTAGTAGATAAAGGGAATGTCATCATGCTAAGCCCTCAAAGAACCAACGCACCAGAGCAACAATCATCACCAATGATGATAACCATAGAGCAGAAGAGACTAATGTGAAACCACATGAACGAACAAGAAAACTGATCGGGTACCAGGAGATCCGCCGGGCACACGACTCTACGCGTCCTCCACCGGTGCTAGACGCACCACCGGAGCGAGCATAGGGCGGAAAGAACCTTATTCTGACTTCAGGATGTAACCACCGACTCAGCATCCCGAAAAAAACAGTGAAAATGAACCTAAGGAAATTCCCCTCTAGAGAGGGGCAGTGGTCTGCCACACCTCCAAGGCCTCATGGCCACCGGAGGAGCGGACCAGCGGAGCCACCGGCATGGAGAACGGGACCCAACATGGGTTTTGTGGCCACCACCTCCTGATCGCCTATGCTGCCTTGTACAGGTTTGAGTATTCGCTTGCTTTATTTTGCATACCATTTTTCTTTCGGTCTGATCGTAAATACTTGTTTTTTTGTTTGTTTGACACATTTTATCTCATATTTTAGTTAAACTAGTTGAATGCCCGCGCGTTGCTACGGTATGTAAGTTTATTATGATAGCAACTGAGAATTTTTTTAGCTGCAAAGATAAGAACTTCACTTATATGGTTTCACACGACGACATTTGCCAAAGCCTTTGGGGCGTTGGACAAAAACCGTGCCAGTCACGTGCCCAATGGTCTTTCCAATCCAGCATGGTCCAATAGCGTGTCTGACGCCCCCAGGCCATCCCCGTCCATATGGCTCCTTACGGGTGCGTTAGACGCAACACATTGGCGACGCGACGACTGGAGGGCAGCCGTGTCATTGACACAAAGTGGTGAAGCGGAGGTTTTCTTCATCATTTACATCGTCGCCAACCTCTGGTCAAGCCGGGTAATGGTCACGTCGGTTCCCAAGGCGGGCGCAGGGATTCGTCCCGTCGCGATGGTGGTGTGGCGTGGAGGGGGGTGATGCGTGTAGTTGACACGTCCGTTGGGAACCCCAAGAGGAAGGTGTGATGCGCACAGCGGCAAGTTTCCCTCAGTAAGAAACCAAGGTTTAATCGAATCAGTAGGAGTCAAGAAGCACGTTGAAGGTTGATGGCGGCGGGATGTAGTGCGGCGCAACACCGGAGATTCCGGCGCCAACGTGGAACCCGCACAACACAACCAAAGTACTTTGCCCCAACGAAACGGTGAGGTTGTCAATCTCACCGGCTTGCTGTAACAAAGGATTAACCGTATTGTGTGGAAGATGATTGTTTGCGAGAGAAAATAGTAAAACAAGTATTGCAAGCAGATTTGTATTTCAGTATTAAAAGAATGGACCGGGGTCCACAGTTCACTAGAGGTGTCTCTCCCATAAGATAAAAGCATGTTGGGTGAACAAATTACAGTCGGGCAATTGACAAATAGAGAGAGCATAACAATGCACATACATGACATGATAAGTATAGTGAGATTTAATTGGGCATTACGACAAAGTACATAGACCGCCATCCAACCGCATCTATGCCTAAAAAGTCCACCTTCGAGGTTATCGTCCGAACCCCTTCCAGTATTAAGTTGCAAGCAACGAGACAATTGCATTAAGTATGGTGCGTAATGTAATCAACAACTACATCCTCGGACATAGCGCCAATGTTTTATCCCTAGTGGCAACAAGCACAACACAACCTTAGAACTTTACGTCACTCGTCCCGGTGTCAATGCAGGCATGAACCCACTATCGAGCATAAATACTCCCTCTTGGAGTTAAAAGCAAAAACTTGGCCGAGCCTCTACTAGTAACGGAGAGCATGCAAGATCATAAACAACACATATGTAATAACTTGATAATTAACATAACATGGTATTCTCTATCCATCGAATCCCGATAAACACAACATAGAGTATTACAGATAGATGATCTTGATCATGTTAGGCAGCTCAGAAGATCCAACAATGAAGCACAATGAGGAGAAGACAACCATCTAGCTACTGCTATGGACCCATAGTCCAGGGGTGAACTACTCACTCATCACTCCGGAGACGACCATGGTGGTGTAGAGTCCTCCGGGAGATGAATCCCCTCTCCGGCAGGGTGCCGGAGGAGATCTCCGTAATCCCCCGAGATGGGATCGGCGGCGGCGGCGTCTCGCAAGGTTTTCCGTATCGTGGTTTTTCGCATCGGGGGTTTCGCGACGGAGGCTTTAAGTAGGCGGAAGGGCAGAGTCGGGGCCCGACGAGGGGCCCACACCATAGGGCGGCGCGGCCCCCTTGGCCGCGCCGCCATGTGGTGTCGCCACCTCGTGGCCCCACTTCGTATGCTCTTCGGTCTTCTGGAAGGTTCGTGGCAAAATAGGCCCCTGGGTCTTCGTTTCGTCCAATTCCGAGAATATTTCGTTACTAGGTGTCGTTGCCTAATCGACGGTACCTCGGAGGAGGGATCCTCACGAAGGGGAGAAGAAGTAGGGGCCATAGGGCGGAGTGCACACGGGACGGTGGTACGCGAGTTACCCAGCTTCGGAACACCTGCACGATGACAGGGCCTACTGCTGCTTGTCCGGAATTATCTGGGCGCTTTCGCGTTGTTACAATGAGTTGTGGTTGTGCCTCTAGGGCTCCCAGGATCCGGCTTATAAAGGCGCACGGATCTAGGGTTTACATGGAGAGTCCTAGCCGGAATACAAGTCGCCTAACTACGGTACAATGTCTTGCCGTGTACGTCAAGGATCCGCCTTCCTCCAAGTACGTGCTGGATCCGGATACTTCATGGGCCATCACGGATCCGGCCTCCTTCGTAGGTCGGTAGTGATCCGGCTTCCTATTCCTGGGCTGGACTTCATCCTTCAGGATCTACAGCAACTGGGCCGCTCGATGGGCCACATGCCTCACCACCATCTATGGGCCACCCGGGCTTGCCGGATCTAGGCCATGCCGTTGATATACCCATAAAGTATACCCACAACAGTAGCCCCCGAAGTTCTCCGAGATTCATCATTCCTCCGACCTCATTAGCTCGGATCCGAAGAGAATCTTGAAGAGCTTCAAAAACTTCTACTTGATTCCGGGTTCATTCACTCGGAATTCCTTCGTCTTCAGATTAGGTATCACAACGGAGATTCCGTTTTTCCCGCGCACAACCTCCTTTTTTCCCGCGCTAAATTTTCGCAAATGCCAATCTTTAGCCGGAAATTTCGGGGGTGCATGGTCAAATTACCTCCACGTCGTTTTACCGCACTTGACCTAAGACACGTGTCATCCATCCAACGGTGCGACCGTTCCGTTTCAACCGTCGGATCCGAATCCCGAATCTCCGCACGTGGCCTATAAATACCCCGTGGCTCGGTAAATTTCCATTCTTTCACCTCTCCTCACCACTTCGTCTTCCTCCTCGCGCCGCGCCGCCCAACGGATCTCGATTCCGGCGAACTTCGCCACGGTGAGCTTCGCGCGCCGCCAGTCCAAGCTCCCCTTCACGCCAAGATTCCTGCGGTTGAACGGGAATTTCTCCCCGCCGCCGATTCGTGGTCTTCGCAGGGCAGCTTTCCTCAAGTTCGGCGACCTCGTCTTCACCGGAGCTCCGTCGAGCCACCGCGCCATTAGCGGTAAGTGCGCCGGCCTTTTAGAAGATAGACTTAGTGTAGAAGATAGATTAAGTGATCCGGGTACTCAAACAATTTGTATGGGCGCAGCCGGAAGCATGTCACTCGATTCATCGCATCGTATCGGTAGCTCTCCGAGTAGCCCGGATCCCAATCCAGTAGAACCAATATGCCCGGATCCCATAGCATTCCTACCACCATATGTTTCCGACATCAGGCTAGCTCAACCATTTTCCGCATCTTCCAGCACTACGCCAAGCCGGATCCCCTCCCTCAAAGAGCTTCAAGAAGAACTCGAGGGACAAGCTAGGATGGCAGCCAAAGTACAGGAGACGGAAAACAAGAAGGCATCCAAGGCCCGGATCCGTGAAGGAGAGCGGGGTCAGTGGTGGCCTTGCGCAACTACCGATGCGGAGCTTAGAGAGCTCCAGAACGAGGGCATGATCTCCACTCACTGGAGCTTCACTCGTGACTCCGACGTCCCCAAGCCTGAAGCCGGAGAAATCGTTATGACCAAGGCTTGGGTGGAACGCGGACTTTCACTTCCCTGTTCGGAATTCTTTCTCTCCGTTCTCAACACATACGGGCTCCAGCCCCACAACATCTGCCCAAACTCATACCTCCTTCTGTCCAACTTCGTAACTCTCTGCGAAGGGCACCTTGGGATCCGACCAGATATCAGACTATGGCAGTTCTTCTTCCGGGTGAAGAAAGAAACCAAGGACAAAGCAATGGTGAACTGCGGGAGCATGACGTTTATGCTCCGGCATAGCCGTATGTATCGTCCCCACGACTCGCACGAATCCGTCTGGTACTGGAATGCCGGATGGTTCTATGAGAAGAACGCTTCAGTTCCGGATGTCCATGAAGGCCTCCCTCAGTTTGTCAACAAGCCTCCGGAAGAACTCGCAAGCTGGAGCTTCGTTCCTTCGCTCGCCCAAACCCCAATTCTGGAGAAGGCAGCGCGGAGAATCTCCTGGCTAGTCCATGATGGACTGACCGGGTCCCAGCTCACACTTAGCTGGTTTTCTCGGAGGATCCAGCCCCTGCGCCACAACGCACGCTTGATGTGCACTTATACCGGGGCGGACGATCTCCTTCGGGTTACCCGCCATGATCTTCCGGCCGACTCCCTGAAGAGAAGGTTCAAGACTCTGGTGAAGATTTTCAGGGACCAACAGGTCCCGGAACTGATCAAGGACATTTATACAAACGACCAGTGTCCTCCGGTAAGCTCTGTTCCTTTCGTTGCTTCAAACTTCACAAGTTTTTTTTGGATATTAACTTTAACTTTTATGCATGTTCCTCCCAGCTCAACACTTTGGCGGAGGAAAACTTCCGCACCATCATTCGTGTTCCCGTCAGTGGCGACGCGGCGGAGGAGGTTCCGGATGACGATGAGGAGGAAGAGGAACAGGCACCCCGCAAGGCGGCCCCTCGTCCTTCGAAGCGTCCCCGCGCCAAAGCTTCCGGCTCAGAGGCCGGAGCTAGCGTCTAGGCCTCCGCCAAGAAGTCAAGAACCGTAAAGCCACCTCCGCTAGACTCGAGGAAAGCGGAACGTGCACGCCTGAAAATGCTGGAAACAGTCGGCAAACGCACGCGCCCGTCATCCCCGGCGCCTCGTAATTTTCCGAATATGGTGCACCTTTATGTTGGCGAAATTATTTCTTATTCCACCCCTTTCACTTGTTTACAGAAATCCGAGTACCACCGCTACGCGAACCGCCAGCCAAGAGCCCATTACTAAGTACATGAAGAAATCTCCGGCAGTCGGTCCTGCTACTCCAGCTCCGCCAAGTGCCTCTCATCCTACTCCTCAGCCATCTCCCCCTCAGGCTGATCCGTCTCCCCCTCCTGCCGCAAACACTCCACCGGAAATAATTCCGGTTAGCAGCGAGAAGGTAGGTGGAGAAGATCCAGCGGCCAAAGGCCCTGCCCAAGAAGATGCGGAAGAACAAGGCCAAGGAGAGGCTGAAGTCACTTCTTCCGAGAAGGCCGGAGACGGCGCTGGCGACATCGTCGTTTTTCCGAAGAACTTTGGAGATCCGGCTGACATCACTTCCACCCCCAAGGCGTATGCTACCAAGTTTTTCAACAAGCTGTCCGAGGCGGAAAAATGGGAGCTTGAATAAGACCTGCTCAACGCCATGCTGAACAACTCCTGGGGGAAACCTGACGCCGCGACATCGGAGATCCAAGATTTTAAGAAGGATGTCGGCCAATTCTTCGACAAGCTCATCTGCAAGCAAAAGGTACTCCCCAGTAGCCCCCAAGCATGTATGCGGAAACTCAAATAATAGTTAGCGCTTAGATGCTTAGAGAAAAATTACTTCCGGGAAAGTTTTTAAATTGGAACAGTAGCCCCCAAGCATTATGGCGGAAAAGATTCCGGCAATGATGCTTTGAAAGAAACCACTGCTACAGGCGGAATTTTTACTCCTGCACTGTTTATGTTTTACAGGAACAGCAGGCGCTGCATTACGAACTTCACAAGAACATTGCCCTGCAGCGCCGCGTTACTCTGAGTCAGGCGGAAAATATCCGGACTCTGAAAGATGAGAATGCGGAACTGTCGAAACAACTGGCGGATGCCCAAGGTTGGTTTCCGTCTCATTTGTCATTAGTCATATTCTGACTTTGAACTTGCGTTTAACTTACTTTATTATAGGCGCATCCTCTTCCCTTGCTACAGCCTCAACCGAACTTGAGAACCTGCGCTCCTCGTACCAAGATCTGGAAACGAAACTAAAGGAGGCGGAACTAAAGAGGGAACAGGCCGAGAAGCAACTGGCAGAGAAAAACTCCGAGCACATCAGGGAAAAGGGCGAGCTGATATTGAAGAAAAATGTTGACAGCGAGACCATCAAAAGGCAGCAAAAAGAGCTCAATGGACTCCGGAAGTATATGGAGTCCGCGGAACAGCTACTTGGGATTTGCTCAATGAGAACATCTTGGGTACTTATACTGAAACCTTGTCCAGATATTTGCTCCGACTTTTTACTTTATGCTCAAATTGCATGCTTATATCCTGATTGTTTTATGCAGAGCCGCTTGGGTATCCGGAACAGCGCCGGAATTTGTTCCCGCGGGATGACCTTCTCCAACTTGCGGGCGATGATCGCAAAGATCTCATCTCCGCCTCCCGCAAGATATGCTATAACCTATCCATCAAGAGGAGTCGCACTTGCGACGTTCGCAAGCTTGTTGGAAAGATGGACGTTCTGCCGGAGCTGGTGAAGGATCTTCAAGCATCATCTGCCCGAGCGCAGCTGCGATGGCCTTGACCATGTGCTTGGCACACAACCCGGAGCTTGATCTTGACCAGGTGACCGCCGCAGTTCCCTCGGACGCGGATGTCAATGCGCTTTTAGACGCATTAAACGGCTACGACACCCGCATCGCGCGCAGGATCCGGCATGACGAATTCTACGACAAGTTCGTGCTTCCCGCGGACGAGGCCCTGGAAGCGGAACTTCAAGCGAAGCTCGACGCGGAAGCACGTCCTGCGGAATCCGGCTCCCAGTTTACCTGGACCAGCTCCAAGGATGCTCCCCAAGAGGAACCCAAGGACGGCGCTGCGTCTTCGTCGGAAGAAGGTGACGAGGACGTGTCGTCTCCGGCAAAGGATGCCGAAGAAAATGACCCAAAGGGCAAGGCTTCTCCTGCTAAGGGGGAGTGAAAACTTTCTTCCTGCGGAATAAAACAATGCATCATTTTGGCCCCAGCGAGGGTTTGTAATAAGACTTTAAATTCTTAAGTAGTTAGGGACGAAACAATTATGCATGGGCGGAAACAACTTATCCTGCTATCCTTTAATATTATTCTGCATGTTTCGTTTTATGTGGGAAAGCAAGTGCTGATGTCGTTGTTTTCCGGCTTAATCGGTTGACCTTCCACGAGCCGGAAGACCTTAGCCGGAAACGCTCGCCAGCGGCGACGAAACCCAATGGTAATCCGTCAATAACCGCGGAAACAAGCCCCCAAGCATAGGTGCCGGAAATCGCTACTAGGAATCCACGAGTTCGCAACAGATAACAATTTAATCAGAAAACTTAAACTTACGTCCTAAGGGACGATTTTTGAAAATCACAACTTTCATACACGCCTAGGCGGAAATATCCAGCTCTGCGGTTTTAGTCGGAAAACATACACGATCTAAAAAATGAACAAGTAAAGGAGGTAAATGACTCATAGAGTGAACCAAAAGCTTTATTTCATTGATCATGTATAATATTGTTACAAGGTATGCAATTCTATGCTAAGTGTGGAAAGGACGTAGCTGTGCAATGTTCCAAGGGCGATCTGTTTCGTCGTAGATATCATCCGGATCCTCACGCTTGCGTTTCCGGCGCCAATTAGCAGGTCTGTCCCTCAGCTCTCGGAAATCAACAAGGTAGTACGATCCGTTGTGAAGCACTTTGCTAACGACGAAGGGTCCTTCCCATGGAGATTGCAACTTGTGATCTTTCACTCGGCGAAGGCGGAGAACCAGGTCTCCGGCCATGAACGAGCGATTCCGGACTCGGCGAGCCGTGATAACGTCGGAGCTTCTGCCGGTAGATGGCGGAGCGCCGGTCAGCTAAATTCCGAGCTTCTTCGATCAGGTCCACAGATAGCTGTCTGGCCTCGTCAGCTGTTTCTTCATTATAGGCGGAAACTCGCGGCGAATCATGGATGATGTCGGAGGGAATCACGGCTTCGGATCCGTATACCAGAAAAAATGGGGTAAACCCTGTTGACCTGTTAGGGGTAGTTCGCAAACTCCACAAGACAGCGTCCAACTCGTCAGCCCAAGCTCCAGCTGCTCGTCGCGGCCGGTTCCTCGAGGCGTGGCTTGATTCCCGATAATATTAGACCGTTTGCCCTTTCAACTTGACCATTGGACTGTGGGTGAGCCACGGATGCGAGGTCCAATCGAATCCCCATTGTCTCACAATAATCCTTCAATTCTCCCCGAGCGAAGTTTGTGCCATTATCTCGTGATTATGCTCGTGTGGGATGCCGAATCTCATCACGAGGCTGCGAGACAAATTTTAGTGTCGTAGCACCGTCGGCTTTTCTCACTGGCTTTGCCTCGATCCACTTGCTGAATTTGTCAACAGCGACCAATAGGTATTCAAAACCGCCAGGAGATGATCTTTTTAACTTACCAACCATATCGAGCCCCCAGACCGCAAATGGCCGGGTGATAGGTATGGTCTTCAGCTCTTGGGCTGGAGCGTTTGGTTGAGTAGTGTAGTACTGACAACCTCGGCAGGTCTTGACTATCTTGTCAGCATCTTCTTTAGCCGTGAGCCAATAAAAGCCTAGCCGAAAAGCTTTTGCAACGAGTGACCTGGGAGCGGCATGGTGCCCGCAGTCCCCTGCGTGGATCTCTCTGAGGATTTCAATGCCATCTTGATTGGAGACGCATTTGAGAAACACCCCTGTTGCGCTTCGTTTGTAGAGCTGTCCATTAACAATTGTGTAGGATCGTGCTCGTCTGATGATCTGGCGCGCGAGGACCTCGTCCTCCGGCAGCTTCTGATCGATGAGGTAATCCAGGAAAGGCTGTGTCCAAGCCGGAATAGTAGCCAATACCTCTCTGGCCGGAGACACTGCCACCTCTGGGTTTTCCGGGTTAGCGCCCTTCACAGAGGGTATCCGGAGATGCTCCAGGAAGATTCCAGGCGGAATTGGCTTTCTGCCGGATCCGAGCTTGGATAGCATGTCTGCCGCTGTGTTATCGTCTCTCCTGACGTACTTGACTTCGTATCCGAGGAAGCACTTGGCGATCTCATCAACTTCGTCTATGTAGGCTGCCATGACGGAATTTACGGCGTTCCGGAGTTCCGGCTACTTGTTGTGCCACCAAGTCGGAATCTCCACAGCATATGATGTGCTTGATCCCAATTTCCTTAGCGATGCGCAGACCGTGTAGTAGAGCCTCATATTCCGCCATGTTATTTGTAGCTTCGAAGTGGATCTGCAGAACATACTGCAGTTCTTCTCCGGTAGGGGACTTCAGGGTGACTCCGGCTCCTGAGCCTTGATGCTGCTCGGATCCATCGAAGTGCATGACCCATGTTTACGGTTCCGGCTCCAGACTTGCATCCGGAGCTTCTGTCCAATCTGCAACGAAATCTGCCAATACTTGGGATTTTACCGCAGTTCTTGGCTTGTAAGCGATGTCGAAGGCGGATAATTCAATGCCCCATTTAGCCGTCCGTCCTGTTGCGTCAGCGTTGTTGAGAATTGTTGACAGCGGAGCCTTGCTCACAACTGTTACTGGGTGCTCTTGGAAGTAGTGTCTCAGCTTCCGGCTGCCTAGGAAAACTCCATAAGCTAGCTTCTGAAAGTGAGGGTATCTTTGCTTTGACTCCGTCAGCACCTCGCTTATGTAGTACACAGGTCTTTGGACGTCATATTCATGAACTTCTTCCTTTCGCTCCACCACGATGACGAGGCTGATGACTTTGTTGGTAGCTGCCAGATAAAGGAGCATTGGCTCTGACTCTGCTAGGGCTGCCAGGATAGGTGGGGAGGTAAGTATTTCCTTCAACCCTCGAAGAGCTGCGTCAGCTGCGTCGTCCCAGACAAATTTGTCTGTTTTCTTCAACAGCTTGTACAGAGGTAGCGCCTTCTCGCCAAGACGGCTAACAAACCTACTGATTGCTGCGACACAACCAGTTAGTCGTTGCACATCTTTGAGACAAGTTGGCCGTTTGATACACAGGATTGCCTTGATCTTTTCCGGGTTAACCTCAATGCCTCCGTGAGAGACTATGAAGCCAAGGAGTTTTCCGGCTGGCACGCCAAAGACGCACTTCAGCGGATTCAACATCATCTTGTACCGACGGAGATTCTCAAAGGTTTACGTGAGGTCGCTGATCAAGTCGGATCCTTTCCGGGTCATGACCGCGATGTCGTCGACGTAGGCGTGCACGTTCCGGCCAATTTGGTCCTTCAGGCACCGCTGCATTGTACGTTGGTAGGTGGCACCTGCGTTTTTCAAACCAAAAGGCATAGTAACATAGCAGTAAGTACCAAACGGGGTAATGAATGAAGTCGCCTTTTGGTCGGATTCCTTCATCCGGATCTGATGGTACCGGAATACGCATCAAGAAAACACGAAGTTCCGCCCCGCCGTCGAATCAATGACTTGGTCAATGCGCGGCAAGGGGAACGGATCCTTCGGGCAATGCTTGTTCAAGCCGAGTAATCGATGCACATTCTTAGTATTTCGGTGTTCTTTTTGGGTACAAGGACGGGATTCGCGACCCAATCGGTGTGGATAACTTCTATTACAAAACCTGCTTCTAGTAACTTTGCTAGTTCCATTCCTATGGCGCGGCGCTTCTTATCTCCAAAGCGTCGCATAGCTTGCTTCACCGGTTTAGCCCCGGATTTATGTTGAGGTAGTGCTCGGCGAGTTCCCTAGGTACTCCGGACATGTCAGAAGGTTGCCATGCGAAGATATCTATGTTAGCGCGGAGGAACTCGACGAGCGCGCTTCCCTATTTGGGGTCCATGTTGGCTCCGATTGAGACTTGCTTGCTAGGGTCGTCTTCCTTGAAGTTGACCTTCTTGGTCTCTATCGCGGCCACCGAAGGAGTTTTTCTGTTCGGAGATCTGCTTCTTGGTGGTTTGCATCTCAGTCGGATCCACCGCGGCCCTGTAGCCTTTCAGCTCTTCTCCGGATATGACAGACTCTGCGAAGGCGGCTTCGCCCAACTCGCACTCGTGAGCTTTTTTGTAGTCTCCGGTTATGGTGATCATACCATTAGGACCCGGAATCTTGAGCTTGTTGTAGATATAGCACGCTCTTGCATGGAACTTGTGGTAGGTGGGCCTGCCGAAAATGACATGGTAGGAGCTCTTGAAGGGCACAACTTCGAACGTGATCTTCTCTTCGCGGAAATTGTGAACATCGCCGAAAGCCACGGGAAGTGTGATGCTGCCAAGGGAGTTCGCCTTCTTACCCGGAACCACGCCGTGAAACTCAGTGTTGTTGTGTTTGAGCTGTTCCTTGGTGAGGTTCATCCGCTCCAGAGTCTCCAGGTACATGATGTTCAAGCTGGCTCCGCCATCCATGAGGCACTTGGAGAAATCATACCCGTCTATGCGGGGACTTACAACCAAGGCGTAGTATTCTTTTGGCACAATGGCGGGATGATCCTCCCTGTCAAATGTGCACGGAACTTCCGACCACCTGACATACTGCGGCACAGCCGGAACTGTGGCGTTCAGGATCCGGGTAGCTGATTTTGTAGCGCGGATCGTGGGGGTTCCGAGGAAGGTGTGGTAAGCCCCCACGCTCTTTTTCTCGAAGGGGTTGGATTTACTCGCGGATCCGGCTTTGGGATCCGGCGAGTTATCATCCTCGTCCATCGCCTCGGAACTCGTCCTCCTCCTTGTCCTTGTTCTTGCCCTTGCCTCCTTTGCCGCGTGGGCGGTGCTTCCGGGTTCGCTTGTATCCCGCCTCCGGGTCGTTCTTTAGGTCGTTGACCCACTTGCGGTTGTGGTTGGTGTGAGTGGACTTCCCGTAGCCGGATCCAAGTGGGCCGGGCAGGGCATGTCTCTCGTACTCCTCGTAGGTTTGCGGGCGCGGGATCCGCCGGCGGTGACCTCGGTGCCATACTGCTGACCCCTGCCGGCTCCGCCTCCGCGGCCGCGTCCTCTTCCGCCTCCTGAACCTCCGCGTTGGAACGCCATGGCGACCATGTCGGATCCGCCACTCTTCTGGTCATCAGGGTTTTTGCGTTTATGGCCGCTGTTGTTACCGTTATCACGGTTCTTCTTTTGTTGGTGCAGGGGGATTGCTGTAGCTGCGATATCACCGCCTGCGTCGTCATCGGCGGCAGTGTGATCACTGGCAATGGAGATCATCTCGTCCAAAGTCAGTTTGTTGGCGTTAGCCAAACATGTAAGCTTATGCCTCAGCAATCCTCCTCTCTGCGATCCACCAATGAAGGCGTACATGGCGGTGGTGTGGTCGACGTTTTCGCACTCGTTCCTGCATGCCAACCATCGTGTGAGGAAGTTTCTTGAGGATTCTCCCTTCTTCCGGATACAAGCTTGTAAGTCGCTTGCCGTGGCCAGGTCTTTTGTAGGTGCCTCTGAAGTGTTTCTCAAAAGCGGTCTTCAGGTCGAACCAGCAAAAGATGGAGTTTTTCTCGAGGTCGCTGAGCCAGATCCGGGCTGGTCCTACAAGGTACAGCTGGAGCATGCGGCAGGCGATATTAGGGGTTCCTCCGGCGAAGGTTACTGGCATTATAGTAATCCTCAATCCGGGTATCCGGCCTTTCGGTGCCATCATAATGCTTCAGATTTCCGGGTAGCTTGAGGGAGCTCCTTGGCTTTGGTTCCTCTCGAATCATCCTCGCCAAAGCACTTTGGTCCGATGTAGTCGGTTCTGTATTCGTTGAGGCGTTCCCGTGCGTCGCGCGAGCCGTGACGGGGGGACTGTGAGCGAGAGCGAGATCTCCGGCCACTGCCTCCGCCTCCACCTCCGCCGCCACCGCTAGGTGGTGGTGAGGGAGACCTGCGAGGCGGCCGATCCGACATTTTGCTTCCGCCTCCAGATTCTCCCCGGCCTTCCCGGTGCTGGCTCCGGCTCCTGTGGCTGCCTTCGCCGTGACGCTGGCTGCCCTGGTCGTTCCGGCTCCGGCGGGGTTCCGGGTCGCGCTCCTCATTCCGGCTCCTCCTAGGCTCGGAGTCACGATCGTTGTTCCGATTCCGGCGAGGTTCCGGCGTGCGCTCCCCGCTCTCGTTTCCGGAGGGCGGCACGTTGTCGCGGATAACAATTCCACCATGCCCCCGAGGCCCGGTGTTTCCGGCTGGACTACGGCGACGAGGGGGACGCGGGTAACCATTAGGCGGAGGAGAGGCGTTGCGGTACTTGTCTCGTCCGGAGTACATTGCATCCTTTCCCTTTCTCGGATCTGACGGTGGCGTCTTTGATGGTACGGGGATCGGATTTGGGTGTTCCCCGGCTTTCCTTACGCGTTCCGAGGATCCGGTTCGCGATTCGTCACCTCGATGGCGATTGTCGTGGGCGTCCTTCGCGCGGTGGAGACGCAATGCTCCGGGTTAGATTCCAACTTGCGCGAAGTGTCCGCCTTGCTCGTTGTTTGACCGCTGAAGCGACGAGTGTACGTAAGTAGTTGATGTCAATCTCCTCGTCACTTTTCTTCAGGATCTCTGCAGCTTTCGTCATATTGTCCTTTGGGGTTGCGAATGGCTGCTGCTCCGTTGGAGTTGCGAAGGTGATTCTGCGGGGAGCTATTAACTCACGCCGGGCCTTTTCTACCTCTCGATCAGCTTCAACGATCTTGTCCTCCCAGTGCTTTCGAAGTTCCTTGACTTTCGCCAATCCTTCGTCCACCTCCTGCTCACGCTGGATGAAGTCTTCCACAAAAGCTGCGGCGTGCTTCCTTTCCTCCAAGCATGGCGGCTGCGGTGTCCTTGAACTTCTTGGCTGTGGCCAGGAGCTCCACTCTCTTAGCTTCTAAAGCTTCTACGTCTTCGGGAGTGATGGGTTTGTTAAGAATTTCCGAGCGATAAACCGCATCCATGCCTGCTTGTGCGACCATCTCTTCAGGCGACGAGAGGCTCTCCGAGGAAGAATCCCTACGGGGCCGCTCCCGCGACATCGGAGATCCATGGCGGGATGGCTGGGGGTCGGATTGAGTGCCTGCCTCTTCTGATCCGTTTTCTCCGAGCGCCGCTACAGTTGCAAGTACCTGCTTTGGCTGGACGGAATCGACTTCGGGCTGTTCACCGTATCCGAGTTCCGTCACCTTGCGATCAAACTCTGCAGTGTCCATGGACTGGGTGTCTCCGGAGATTGGGCTTAGATTTCCCAAAATCGACTCTTCGACCGGAGTTTCGCTTTCTCCGACAGCCTCTTGCCGATCCAGGAGCAGCGTTGTTTTCCGGGGCCTCGACCTGCTCGGGACCGCGCTCCGGCTTCATGAGGGGCGGTTCCGGTGGTATGGGCCAAGAAGTGTACGAAGTGACACCTTTGCTTCTCTAACACACGGGAGACCCGAGCGGATCCGCATTGGTCTTCCACCGTTACTTCCTGCTCGGAGGCGGATTGGGTGGGTTTTGATTTTTTCGGATCTAAGGCGGAATCTTCGCTAGGAAGTTCCTGCGTCTCGAATCGGATCTTCGCGACTGCGTCCTGCTCAGCGGCGGTCGCGTCGGCGCTACTGCACGGTGGGTTTCCGTCGGAATCGACGGTTTCCCGATGAAGATGTGTATGCCGCCAACTGGGACGATGGAGAGCTTGACGGGGTCGGTTTTAGCCGGAATCCAACATTCATCCGGAGGGACGATCGGCGATTTCCGGCGTAAAGGACACGCCCCACAGCCGATGGTGTCGTCGTAGCTTCCCATGGCGGAACCCTCCGGTTCCGGCCTCCGGACGCCGCCGGCCCCACGGTGGGCGCCAGCCGCCGTTGCCTAATCGACGGTACCTCGGAGGAGGGATCCTCACGAGGGGAGAAGAAGTAGGGGCCATAGGGCGGAGTGCACACGGGACGGTGGTACGCGAGTTACCCAGCTTCGGAACACACGCACGATGACGGGGCCTCTGCTTGCTTGTGCGGAATTATTTGGGCGCTTTCGCGTTGTTACAATGAGTTGTGGTTGTGCCTCTAGGGCTCCCAGGATCCGGCTTATAAAGGCGCACGGATCTAGGGTTTACATGGGGAGTCCTAGCCGGAATACAAGTCGCCTAACTACGGTACAATGTCTTGCCGTGTACGTCAAGGATCCGCCTTCCTCCAAGTACGTGCTGGATCCGGATACTTCATGAGCCATCACGGATCCGGCCTCCTTCGTAGGTCGGTAGTGATCCGGCTTCCTATTCCTGGGCTGGACTTCATCCTTCAGGATCTACAGCAACTGGGCCGCCCGATGGGCCACATGCCTCACCACCATCTATGGGCCACCCGGGCTTGCCGGATCTAGGCCATGCCGTTGATATACCCATAAAGTATACCCACAACACTAGGATTTCTGAAACCAAAAACAGCAGAAAACAGGAACTGGCACTTCGGCATCTTGTTAATAGGTTAGTTCCAGAAAATGCACGAATATGACATAAAGTGTGCATAAAACATGTAGGTATCATCAATAATATGGCATAGAACATAAGAAATTATCGATACGTCGGAGACGTATCAAGCATCCCCAAGCTTAGTTCTCGCTCGTCCCGAGCGAGTAAAACGATAACAAAGATAATTTCTGAAGTGATATGCCATCATAACTTTGATCATACTATTTGTAAACATATGTAGTGAATGCAGCGATCAAAACAATGGTAATGACATGAGTAAACAAGTGAATCATAAAGCAAAGACTTTTCATGAATAGTACTTCAAGACAAGTATTAATAAGTCTTGCATAAGAGTTAACTCATAAAGCAATAAATCAAAGTAAAGGCATTGAAGCAACACAAAGGAAGATTAAGTTTCAGCGGTTGCTTTCAACTTGTAACATGTATATCTCATGGATAATTGTCAACATAGAGTAATATAACAAGTGCAATATGCAAGTATGTAGGAATCAATGCACAGTTCACACAAGTGTTTGCTTCTTGAGGTGGAGAGAGATAGGTGAACTGACTCAACATAAAAGTAAAGAGAATGGTCCTTCAAAGAGGAAAGCATCGATTGCTATATTTGTGCTAGAGCTTTTATTTTGAAAACATGAAACAATTTTGTCAACGGTAGTAATAAAGCATATGAGTTATGTACATTATATCTTACAAGTTGCAAGTCTCATGCATAGTATACTAATAGTGCCCGCACCTTGTCCTAATTAACTTGGACTACCGGATCTTTGCAATGCACATGTTTTGACCAAGTGTCACAATGGGGTACCTCCATGCCGCCTGTACAAAGGTCTAAGGAGAAAGCTCGCATTTTGGATTTCTCGCTTTTGATTATTCTCAACTTAGACATCCATACCGGGACAACATGGACAACGAGATAATGGACTCCTCTTTAATGCATAAGCATGTGGCAACAATTATTATTCTCATATGAGATTGAGGATATATGTCCAAACTGAAACTTCCACCATGAATCATGGCTTTAGTTAGCGGCCCAAAGTTCTTCTCTAACAATATGCATGCTCCAACCATGAAGGTGGTAGATCTCTCTTGCTTCGGACAAGACGGACATTCATAGCAACTCACATGATATTCAACAAAGAATAGTTGATGGCGTCCCCGAAGCATGGTTATCGCACAACAAGCAACTTAATAAGAGATAAAGTGCATAAGTACATATTCAATACCACAATAGTTTTTAAGCTATTTGTCCCATGAGCTATATATTGCAAAGGTGAATGATGGAATTTTAAAGGTAGCACTCAAGCAATTTACTTTGGAATGGCGGATAAATACCATGTAGTAGGTATGTATGGTGGACACGAATGGCATAGTGGTTGGCTCAAGGATTTTGGATGCATGAGAAGTATTCCCTCTCGATACAAGGTTTAGGCTAGCAAGGTTATTTGAAACAAACACAAGGATGAACGGTACAACAAAACTCACATAAAAGACATATTGTAAACATTATAAGACTCTATACCGTCTTCCTTGTTGTTCAAAACTCAATACTAGATGTTATCTAGACTCTAGAGAAACCAAATATGCAAACCAAATTAGCAAGCTCTAAGTATTTCTTCATTAATGGGTGCAAAGTATATGATGCAAGAGCTTAAACATGAGCACAACAATTGCCAAGTATCAAATTATCCAAGACATTTTAGAATTACTACATGTAGTATTTTCCAATTCCAACCATATAACAATTTAACGAAGAAGAAACTTCGCCATGAATACTATGAGTAGAGCCTAAGGACATATTTGTCCATATGCTACAGAGGAGCGTGTCTCTCTCCCATAGAGTGAATGCTAGGATCCATTTTATTCAAACAAAACAAAAACAAAAACAAACCGACGCTCCAAGCAAAGTACATAAGATGTGACGGAATAAAAATATAGTTTCAGGGAGGAACCTGATAATGTTGTCGATGAAGAAGGGGATGCCTTGGGCATCCCCAAGCTTAGACAGCTTGAGTCTTCTTAAAATATGCAGGGGTGAACCACCGGGGCATCCCCAAGGTTAGAGCTTTCACTCTCCTTGATCATATTGCATCATACTCCTCTCTTGATCCTTGAAAACTTCCTCCACACCAAACTCGAAACAACTCATTAGAGGGTTAGTGCATAATAAAAATTCACATGTTCAGAGGTGACACAATCATTCTTAACACTTCTGGACATTGCATAAAGCTACTGGACATTAATGGATCAAAGAAATTCATCCAACATAGCAAAAGATGCAATGCGAAATAAAAGACAGAATCTGTCAAAACAGAACAGTCCGTAAAGATGGATTTTATTAGGCCACCAGACTTGCTCAAACGAAAATGCTCAAATTGAATGAAAGTTGCGTACATATCTGAGGATCATGCACGTAAATTGGCTTAATTTTCTGAGCTTCCTACAGGGAGGTAGACCCAGATTCGTGACAGCAAAGAAATCTGGAACTGCGCGAGTAATCCAAATCTAGTACTTACTTTACTATCAAAGACTTTACTTGGCACAACAAAACTCAAAACTAAGATAAGGAGAGGTTTCTACAGTAGTAAACAACTTCCAAGACACAAATATAAAACAAAAATACTGGAGTAAAAACATGGGTTGTCTCCCATAAGCGCTTTTCTTTAACGCCTTTCAGCTAGGCGCAGAAAGTGTATATCAAGTATTATCGAAGGGTGGTGCACCTACAGCGGGGTTTGGAGTTTTCTCAACCATGCATAGTATATTGGATACATAAGTTTCAGCGTCTCCCTTTTCATTAGTCTTGGGCTTGCTACTCTCATCAAACAAATTTTCAGGAACAAGCCAAGCATAGTTATTTTCTAGTGCATCATTCATAGCTAGGAGTTTACATGGTATTGGTGCTTTGATTTCCCCACCATCATTAACATTATTAGTGTACCTTATCCTATCCATATCCATTTTTTCAAGGAGACCAACAAAATTAGTATGAGAACCAAGCATATTAAATTTAGCGAAGACCTTTCTAGCCTCTCTTGCTAGACCACCAAATTCTCTAAGAAGGGTTTCTAAAACAAAATCTTTCTTTTCCCCCTCTTCCATATCACCAAGTGTAAGAAACATGTGTTGGATTATAGGATTTAGATTAACAAAATTAGTTTCCAACAGGCGAACTAAAGCAGCAGCAGCAATTTCATAAGTAGGAGCAAGTTCTACCAAGTGTCTATCTTCAAAATTTTCAACGGTACTAACATGGGTGAAAAATTCTTCTATATTGTTCCTCCCAATTATAGACCCTTGTCCTACCGGTATGTTCTTTGCGGTAAAATTAAAAGGAAACATGATGAAATAAGTAAAGTAAATGCAAGTAACTAATTTTTTTGTGTTTTTGATATAGCAGCGTGTCTTGATCTCCCCGGCAACGGCGCCAGAAATTTGCTTGATGCGTGTAGTTGACACGTCCGTTGGGAACCCCAAGAGGAAGGTGTGATGCGCACAGCGGCAAGTTTCCCTCAGTAAGAAACCAAGGTTTAATCGAACCAGGTAGGAGTCAAGAAGCACGTTGAAGGTTGATGGCGGCGGGATGTAGTGCGGCGCAACACCGGAGATTCCGGCGCCAACGTGGAACCTGCACAACACAACCAAAGTACTTTGCCCCAACGAAACAGTGAGGTTGTCAATCTCACCGGCTTGCTGTAACAAAGGATTAACCGTATTGTGTGGAAGATGATTGTTTGCGAGAGAAAATAGTAAAACAAGTATTGCGGCAGATTTGTATTTCGGTATTAAAAGAATGGACCGGGGTCCACGAGTTCACTAGAGGTGTCTCTCCCATAAGATAAAAGCATGTTGGGTGAACAAATTACGGTGGCAATTGACAAATAGAGAGGGCATAACAATGCACATACATGACATGATAAGTATAGTGAGATTTAATTGGGCATTACGACAAAGTACATAGACCACCATCCAAGCTGCATCTATGCCTAAAAAGTCCACCTTCGGGTTATCGTCCGAACCCCTTCCAGTATTAAGTTGCAAAGCAACGAGACAATTGCATTAAGTATGGTGCGTAATATAATCAACAACTACATCCTCGGACATAGCGCCAATGTTTTATCCCTAGTGGCAACAAGCACAACACAACCTTAGAACTTTACGTCATCGTCCACAGGTGTCAATGCGGGCATGAACCCACTATCGAGCATAAATACTCCCTCTTGGAGTTAAAAGCAAAAACTTGGCCAGAGCCTCTACTAGTAACGGAGAGCATGCAAGATCATAAACAACACATATGTAATAACTTGATAATTAACATAACATGGTATTCTCTATCCATCGGATCCCGACAAACACAACATAGAGTATTACGGATAAATGATCTTGATCATGTTAGGCAGCTCACAAGATCCAACAATGAAGCACAATGAGGAGAAGACAACCATCTAGCTACTGCTATGGACCCATAGTCCAGGGGTGAACTACTCACTCATCACTCCGGAGACGACCATGGTGGTGTAGAGTCCTCCGGGAGATGAATCCCCTCTCCGGCGGGGTGCCGGAGGAGATCTCCAGAATCCCCGAGATGGGATCGGCGGCGGCGGCGTCTCAGTAAGGTTTTCCGTATCGTGGTTTTTCGCATCAGGGGTTTCGCGACGGAGGCTTTAAGTAGGCGGAAGGGCAGAGTCGGGGGCCTGACGAGGGGCCCACACCATAGGGCGGCGCGGGCCCCCCCTTGGCCGCGCCGCCATGTGGTGTCGCCACCTCGTGGCCCCACTTCGTATGCTCTTCGGTCTTCTGGAAGGTTCGTGGCAAAATAGGCCCCCGGGTCTTCGTTTCGTCCAATTCCGAGAATATTTCGTTACTAGGATTTCGAAACCAAAAACAGCAGAAAACGAGGACCGACACTTCGGCATCTTGTTAATAGGTTAGTTCCAGAAAATGCACGAATATGACATAAAGTGTGCATAAAACATGTAGGTATCATCAATAATATGGCATAGAACATAAGAAATTATCGATACGTCGGAGACGTATCAGGGGGCGCAAGTGTTAATGCGTGTCACCGCCCCCTCAGCTACCACCAACATTAAATACACATGCGCTGCTCCCTTACACACATCCGCCTAGCCGCGCACCTTATCCGAATACCTAGAGCCGCGCGGCACCGACTGCGTCCCCGGTCGCTATGTTGAATTGCCGCATCGGAGGCATGGCCGTCAACTGATTTGGAGACATCATCTTAACCATGTCTGATGCATGGGCCTTGTATCATGCGCGCTACACATTCATGTTGGACATGTGCCTGCCAAGCAACAACGGATGGCGGATGGGGATGAATGGCGTGGGCATCCCGTCGGCGCCAAAGGTAGGCAGGGATCAGTGGTGGTAGGAGATCCATGACCACCACTGCACGTTGATGGAGGCACAGCGGGCATCCCCAATGAGGGCGCTCACGGTCAACTACGATTGATGGGTGGACTACTTTCACTTGCGACGGGAGGAGGAGTTGGCACGGCTCGATGGCCTCGTCGCGCCGTTGGTGCAGTCCAACATGGTGGGGCGCCACCTTTTATGGGGTATGTCCGGCCGCACCCTAGAGGCTCTCGTGCAGGGAATCCGGCGCGGCGACCCTCGGCTAAAGATGCCAACATCTCCACCATAGTCGCCACCGAGTTGGTGCCTACCCATGGAGACGAAGGCATCCCGTACCTCGTCATCTGGGAAGTGCGCTCCACGACATCCTTCTTTTGTTCCTCGCGGGCCTCCCCCTACCACACCTGAACGCGAGGTGAAGGAGGAAGTTCGCGAGGCCGGTGGGGAGGCACAACCCTTCGCGCCGCACGTGATCGGCGCGGCGCTGCAATCGGTGTGTGTAGCCCGCGCCGCCCGAAGCCGGATGGTGGACTGCAGAGTGCAGACAACTTTGTATCAATCGGCACACCACACCCCAATGCACTCAGACACCACCATAAAACCGTGTACACATGAAATTGAGAAGTTTTCTTCATTTCTCCAGACGGAAAAATAAAACAGTCATTCACAGTCATAAGCAGATCCAAGAGGATCAGATATTCACAATGCTATATTACAGTAGTAGTTTAAGGAAATGTACAAATTAAACAACATGGAAAATTTTGGTTTCAGCCATCAAACAAGGAGAAACAGTGAAACTTATTTCAGACTCAGAGTGTAAACAGCTGCAATCAAGGTCATGAACTTCTGATTACAATCTATCTTCAGATCAGTTAAGTTACAATTTTAAGCTCGGTTCTATTTTTATTGTACTGGGTCGCTCTAACAATCTCCACCAACTTTAACTGTACACAATGCCACAACTACTAAATCATAATTTATAACATTTAACTGCATGCAAGATCTCAAAAATCAATCTTACCGCTGAAAATGGCTGGAAGGAGCGCAGAAAGATGCAGTGGATGCAGACGCCGGCCAATCTGGTCATCGAGCATGAGCCACACAGCACACGATGTCTCTGTTTGCCAGGATAGCGGCGAGTGATCGAAGGGACGCCTTCACCACGCCTATGTCCACTGTAACACCATGGATACCATGTCGTTGTCTCCTTCACATCGGCCAGCTCCAATGAGGGTAATCGCCAGTTCGCCACCCGCACCTCCGGCATCGATGTCAGAACTCAAGATCGCCGTATTTCTCGCTGGAGTTTACGCAGTGTGCATCTGCATGAACTTGATAAGTTCCAAACTATTGTTCCCCATGCTTCTCTCCGCCAGCTGAAGTGGTTATTACGATCGGAAGATGAACCGGGAGCATGGAAGAGAGCGAACGCACAATTTCTCATTGAGCAGGCAAATCCAATTGAGGGCATGATTAAGGGAACCACGGGATATCATCCGTATTTTTCTTGAGAGGGAGTTAATGAAAACGAGGGGATCGTGGCCAAATTCGTTTTCGATATCGGCATTAGCGGCAAGGCAAAGATTTTGTCATGATTTTGTTTTGTAAAGCGGAGGTTGGGTTGGAAGGCGTAGGAACGAAAACAAGGCAAGAAACAATCATGATCCGAGTTAACGCATCATTAATTAATTTGATTGATCAACAGCAAGACATCAAACGGTTGTAGATGTTGTGGTGTGATTAAACGTACAGGATGACTTCAATGACGACCATCAAATGCGTTGAGTGTCAAACGACCAACTCCCATTTAATAGTAAAGATCTGCAACGATTATTTACGGACGTAAATCAGTAGCAAAACGGAGGAAGAACTTCTGTACTCGCCGAGACGATGAATTGATGTTCTTTTTTGGGCTGGACAGAACGCGGCCGGTTCGTCCATTGATTTTGCAGCTTCCGTTTAGGGGTGTGACTGAGGTGGCGGTTTAATTTGTCTTCATGGGCCTCCTGCACGTATAACGGCCACATGGCCGGTCATCGTCCGAAAAATCAAGTTAACCAAAAAATAAAACGGTTACTTCG
Source organism: Lolium rigidum (assembly GCF_022539505.1). Lineage (NCBI taxonomy): Eukaryota > Viridiplantae > Streptophyta > Magnoliopsida > Poales > Poaceae > Lolium > Lolium rigidum. The sequence goes on from NC_061514.1 coordinate 269,830,271, forward strand.
ATGACACGCACGGCAAAGGGTGCGCTGCACGAAACGCAAGACGATCCAGACGTTAAACATACTGTAGTATATACGGTGATGTACTGATAGTGCGTACATCGAGGCGATGCGTTGTACGTAACTGCGTACTACTATTTTGTACATATACGTGTGCTCTGTTTTTGGCGCGAAAGATATGCTTGGCAATTTTGGTCCGTGCAATCAATTCTTGCATCCGTATGTACGTACGTGCACGGCCGGCTGTGCATGTTGATGAAACGATGATGATCGTTGTGAAAGATTACTGCATTTGCCAATTGAACCAAAAGTCCGAACTGATGGAAAGAGACTAGGCAGTGTATTTATATTCAACACTCCCCCTCACGTCTAGGCTATTTTAGTCCTTAGCGTGGGTTCGGTGCGGAGCGCAGAATCTTTTTTCTTTTTGTTTTTTAAAACTACGTGAGCAGAGTCTTGAACTTAAGATCTCTTGGCTCTGATACCATGAAAAGTATTGGGTTGAAGCATACCCTTGGACTCAGGCTCCGTACGTGTTAAATAGGAGCAGAAAACTTGCTCAACAATTACAGAGGTTACAGAGATGATCCGGTATTGAATGACTAAGATATTCCTTGATTCCTAAGCTAACTATACAAGGTATGGAACCTGAAATATTTCCTACCGGATCATCTAAACGTGACTACACAAAACGTTACACGTACATGTTGTTTTAACACGTTGTCAATTGTGATGCAACGCTGTAGTAATCGTACCAGATGTCATGATTTATGTACCGAGCTACCGAATGCTCTTGTCAACTGCACAGATGTCAGAAGATATTGCCTCATCTTTCCTTGTCTCCTTATAAAAAAAAGAACTCAAAAGAAGTTGAATGTTGCCTTAAACTGGACTGACATACTCCCTCCTTCCAAAATGCAAGACCCATTATTTCGCATGGCTTTTGATCCACACTTAGACCACCGACATATGTGAAACCATATGAAGTAGAAGTGTATAAATGGTATTGCTGCATTTGTCTTGTGAAATTCTTACGTTTCCTACATTTTATACTAATTGTATATGGATACATTATAAGTATAGATCATAGTAAAGTTGTGGATTCAATTCGTTTCGTACATATTTCATTTTGGAACACCGATTGCAACAAGTACCATTGTAAATGAGCCCACAAACCTAGAAAAGACCCTGAATGAAGGAAAATTTACAACAAAACTTCATAAGCCTCACATTCACCAAAATCACCATCACTGCGTCATCATAGATCTGAAGCAACAATATATGGACAACATCGACAACTCGACCACTGAATTACCTGCAAATACAAATAGACTAGAGGACAAAACCTCATTGAACCATCATAATAGTTGAATTCATAGTCACAATTTACGAGCACATAGTTTACTGATGAGGCCTAGGGTTACCTACCCACACTAGTGGAAACAGGGCCTTTTGCACCGGTTGGTAATGGCCATATGCACCGGATGGCCAACCGGTGCAAACCATCCGGTGCAAAAGGCCCCCCTTTTGCACCGGTTCACTTACGAACCGGTGCTAAAGGGGTGACCACGTGGCCGGCTGTGGGGCGCTCGGCGGGGGAGCTTTTGCACCGGTTCGTAATACGAACCGGTGCAAAAGGGTTGTGCCGCGGCAGCGTTTTAGTGCAATTCCCTGCCGCGGCAGAGTCTGCCGCGGCAGGGAATTGGACTCTGCCGCGGCAGGGAATTGTAGTAAAACGCTGCCGCGGCAGAGACTCTGCCCCATTCGAAACACGGTATAATATTAATGCAGACAATTCAAATATATATATATATATAGGAAACCATTATATTACATATATCGATCAAAGTGACACACGTTCATGCATATATATATATATATATATATATATATATATATATATATATATATAGGATAAATACTTCCTACCCCTGGGTGTAGTTACACCTATATCTAATATACTACCATACGGAAGTATGTACGATACTTTATCAGTTTGAGTATGTTTGTATACTATATCTAAGATACTCCAAACCAAGTTTGGTGAAAAAAATACAAGTGAGCCCATAGTTTGCACTATATATCCGAAATACATGCTTATGTATACGTAAAAAATGAGTCTACGTAAAAAAATGTACATACTGTCTACAAAGTAGTATATATACTTCCAAAATAATTTTATATACTTCATACTACATGTACATATTATCCGGTATGATAGATACTCTCTAGATTATGAGAAACACGCGTGGGTGTAACTACACCCGGGTGTAGTATGAATATGTCCTATATATATATATATATATATATATATATATATATATATATATATATATATATATATGTCTACATCAACTTTAATATTGGATGTCGGCCACATAGTGTTCTCCGTCTGGAGCTATGACTTGCTCAAGTAAGAATCCCGCCAGTTCTTCTTGAATTGCTCATACACGCTCGGTTGCTAGAAGACCGTTCCGCAACCGTTGGATCTAATAATTTGAAGAAGGTACGGTGGTCAATATATATATGTGTGTGTATGTGAATGAAACACAAGGTGATAAAATAAAGCCATGAATGTTGTTTACTTACATCAAGTTGTTCCAAAATGTCCCTCACATGGTGGGTATTCGGCGGATGAACTCGCAAACGTAGAACCCGCATAAATTATTCCCGTCCTCTTGCCTCAAGCACTTTACGAGAACGAAGTTCAATCAAAATAATATATATATAATCAAGGATGATAATAATGGTATTGAAACTAGAATCAAAGAGATGCGCGGCCTAGCGAGTAGTACTTACCGGTACATGTTTTATTTTAAGTTCTTTATTCTTTAAACCCGGAGCTTTGTTGGTGAACCGTTTCCAAGCCTTGTGGAGGATATCAGCCATGTCCCCCCATGCCTCAAGGGGTTTACTCTTCGAGTCCATGACTTCTACTATCCCGGTGTCGGGTTCAATGACTAGCAGGATATAGTGAAACCTGCGGACACACATATATACATATGCATAACTCATCAATTACACTTAACACATGGAGTAAGCGAAAAAGATTTAATCTGTGAAGACAGTAACACTCACGCGAAGTTGTAAGGAAATAGTATTTCCCTTTTGTATGAGTTTTTCCTTAAGACATATACCAAGTTATTCTCCGTGTCCTTGGGAGAGTTGTCGACAGTATACCCATTCACGGTATATGGGTCAACGAACCCAAGATCATAGATTTGCCCCTTGCGGCATTCGCGGATCTTCATTCGCATAATACGAGTGAGAGTATGGTTATATGCATGCAATAATGGACGAGCCGCGGTAGAGACTTAATTACATAAATAATACTTACGGACGGTATGCACTCAGCGAGAGATTTGTCGAGGGCGTCTTGGTTGAATAACTGAAATAATTCACAAAATTCGATGTTCATCACGTCATTTCGCCCGTAGTGGTCATCTGTGATTGCCACCATGATCCAGTTCTTACCATCCTTACATGCATCCATGTACCAATTATGCAGTCTTCGCAGTTGTGTAGATAGATTAGGCAACTCCTCAGCTCTGACAAGAGGTTGCCCGTACTTGTACTGGTATGCTATTTGGACATCATCACCCTTCAACAGGAATTCTGCATCGATGCGGCTTAAGTACTCAGGAATACTCATACCGGCCGCATTTGCCTCATCTTTGTATAGTTTTACCATCGTCGGATCAAGGCACGCTAGGACATCGGGATACACTTGGAGCGAGGGGCACGAGTTTTTCTGGGCTCCAAGGTCGGGGAACTGGTTTCCCTTCTACCTTACTTTTTCGCACCGCTCTCTTGCTAACACATTTGACTTGCGAATAGACCGGTCATAGTTCGATGAAAGACTTGGCTCGGGTTGATGAAGGTTCTTCAGCGGTTTCAACTTCTTTTCCGGAGATATAGGCGGCTCCGGCTCAAGTCGGGGCTTTTTCGGTTTCAACATTTGTTGCTTGTGCTTGTTCGGCTACAATATTGGCATTTTCCTCAACTTGTATAGTCATAAGGTCTCTTGGGAGCAACCTTAGGCACTCTTGGGAGGGGCTCTTGTTTGCGTTTCGGTGATTTGTTATGACTCAGCTGTGTCGTAGCGGTCCGCCTAATTTTGCTCTTAGACTTGGGCGGCGGAGAATGTAGGATAACGTAGCATAGAAAACAAAAAAATTTCCTACCGCGAACACGCAATCCAAGCCAAGATGCAATCTAGAAGACGGTAGCAACGAGGGGGTATCGAGTCTCACCCTTGAAGAGATTCCAAAGCCTACAAGATGAGGCTCTTGTTGCTGCGGTAGACGTTCACTTGCCGCTTGCAAAAGCGCGTAGAAGATCTTGATCACGATCGGTTCCGGTGCCACGAACGGGCGGCACCTCCGTACTCGGTCACACGTTCGGTTGTTGATGAAGACGACGTCCACCTCCCGTTCCGGCGGGCAGCGGAAGTAGTAGCTCCTCTTGAATCCGACAGCACGACGGCGTGGTGTCGGTGGCGGTGGAGAACTCCGGCGGAGCTTCGCTAAAGCACGCGGGAGCTATGGAGGAGAGGGGGGCGGCTAGGGTTTGGGAGGGGGTGGCCGACCACTTCAATGGGGCGGCCAGCTTGTGGTCTTAGGGTGGCCGGCCCCCTCCCTTGGCCCCTCATTATATAGGTGGATCCCCAAGAGTTGGTCTCCAAGTCTCCGAATAAGACCCGAACCAAAACCTTCCAAAAGGAGGGGAAACCTAGCCAAGCTAGGACTCCCACCAAAGGTGGGAGTTCCACCTCCCATATGGGGGGTGGCCGGCCCCCTAAGGGGAGTCCACTTGGGACTCCTCCCCCACTAGGGTTGGCCGGCCATGGAGGTGGAGTCCCATGTGGACTCCACCTTCCTTGGTGGTTTCTTCCGGACTTTTCTAGAACCTTCTAGAACCTTCCATAGAACCTTCCGCGACATTTTAATTCACATAAAATGACATCCTATATATGAATCTTATTCTCCGGACCATTCGGAACTCCTCGTGATGTCCGGGATCTCATCCGGTACTCCGAACAAATATTCGAACTCCATTCCATATTCAAATACTACCATTTCAACATCCAACTTTAAGTGTGTCACCCTACGGTTCGTGAACTATGCGGACATGGTTGAGTACTCACTCCGACCAATAACCAATAGCGGGATCCGGAGATCCATAATGGCTCCCACATATTCAACGATGACTTTAGTGATCGAATGAACCATTCACATACAATACCAATTCCCTTTGTCTCGCGATATTTTACTTGTCCGAGGTTTGATCTTCGGTATCACTCTATACCTTGTTCAACCTCGTCTCCCGACAAGTACTCTTTACTACATGCCGTGGTATGTGGTCTCTTATGAACTTATTCATATGCTTGCAAGACATTAGACGACATTCCACCGAGAGGGCCCAGAGTATATCTATCCGTCATCGGGATGGACAAATCCCACTGTTGATCCATATGCCTCAACTCATACTTTCCGGATACTTAATCCCACCTTTATAACCACCCATTTACGCGGTGGCGTTTGGTGTAATCAAAGTACCTTTCCGGTATAAGTGATTTACATGATCTCATGGTCATAAGGACTAGGTAACTATGTATCGAAAGCTTATAGCAAATAACTTAATGACGAGATCTTATGCTACGCTTAATATGGGTGTATCCATTACATCATTCATACAATGATATAACCTTGTTATTAATAACATCCATTGTTCATGATTATGAAACTAATCATCCATTAATCAACAAGCTAGTTAAGAGGCATACTAGGGACTCTTTGTTGTTTACATATCACACATGTATCAATGTTTCGGTTAATACAATTATAGCATGGTATATAAACATTTATCATAAACATAAAGATATATAATAACCACTTTTATTATTGCCTCTTGGGCATATCTCCAACGAGTCTCCCACTTGCACTAGAGTCAATAATCTAGATTACATTGTAAAGAACCTAACACCCATGGCATTCGGTGTTGGTCATGCTTTGCCCTAGGGAGAGCTTTAGTCAACGGATTCGCTACATTCGGATCGGTATGTACTTTGCAAATCTTTACTTCTCCATCTTCGATGTACTCGCGAATCGAGTGGTAACGCAAGCTTGATATGCTTCGGCCTCTTGTGTGACCTTGGTTCTTGTGCATTGGCGATGGCACCCATGTTGTCACGAGTATATGACTAGTGGGTCCAATGCACTAGGAACCACACCGAGCTCTACAATGAACCTCTTCATCCATACCGCTTCGATGAAGCCTGCGAAGCCGCTATGTACTCCGATTCCGTTGAAGACTTCGCCACCGTGCACCGCTTCGAGCTTGCCCGACTTACTGCAGCACCATTCAATATAAACACGTACCCGGATCGTGACTTAGAGTCATCGGGATCGGTGTTCCAACTTGCATCGGTGTAACTTGTTACAACGAGCTCTTGGTCACCTCCATAACAAAGAAACATATCCTTAGTTCTTTTCAAGTACTTCGGGATATTCTTGACCGCTGTCCGAGTGTTCCATTCCCGGATCACTTTGATATCCGCTAGTCAAACTAACGGCATGCGCTATATCCGGTCTTGTACATAGCATGGCATACATAATAGAGCCTACTGCCGAAGCATAGGGGATCTGATTCATCCTTTCTCTTTCTTCTGCCGTAGCCGGTCCTTGAGTCTTACTCAAGACCTTGCACTAGTAACATAGGTAAAAACCCTTTCTTACTTTCGTCCATTCTAAACTTCTTTAGAATCTTGTCCAGGTATGTACTCGTGATAGCCCTATTAGGCGTCTTGATCTATCTCTATAAATCTTGATGCCTAATATATACGATGCTTCACCAAGGTCTTTCATTGAAAAGCTGTTATTCAAATAACCTTTTACACTTTGCTTAATAGTTCTATATCATTCCCAATCAATAATATGTCATCTACATATAATATCGGGAATGCTACTGAGCTCCCACTCACTTTCTTGTAAATACGAGGCCTCTCCATGACACTTGTATAAACCCGAAGTCTTTGATCACCTTATCAAAGCGTCGGTTCCAACTTCTTGATGCTTGCTTCGGTCCATAGATTGAACGCTGAAGTTTGCATACTTTGTCAGCATTTTTAGGATCGACAAAACCTTTGGGTTGTACCATATACAACTCTTCCTCAATGTCTCCATTAAGGAACGCCGTTTTGACATCCATCTGCCAAATCTCATAATCTAAAAATGCAGCTATTGCTAACAAAATCCTCACAGATTTTAGCTTCGCTACGGGTGAGAAAGTCTCATCGTAGTCAACTCCTTGAATTTGTCGGAAACCCTTTGCGACAAGTCGAGCTTTATAGACAGTAATATTACCATCAGCATCTGTTTTTCTTTTGAAGATCCATTTATTCTCGACAACCTTTCGGCTATCAGGTAAGTCTACCAAAGTCCATACTTTGTTGTCATACATGGATCCCATTTTGGATTTCATGGCTTCTTGCCATTTGTTGGAATCTGGGCTCATCATCGCTTCTTCATACGTCGCAGGGTCCTCATCATTGTTATCCACAATCATGAAATTTAGACAAGGATCATACCAATCAGGAATGGCACGTTCCCTTGTCGATCTGCGAGGTTCAGTAGTTTCCTCGTTCGAAGTTTCATGATCATTATCATTAGCTTCCTCTCGTTGCCGGTGTAGGCGGTACAGGTACAACTTCCGGTACTTGCGCTACTCGTTCAACGAGTATAGATTCATTAATCTCATCGAGTTCTACTTTTCTTCCAGTCACTTCTTTAGTGAGAAATTCTTTCTCAAGAAAGGTTCCGTTCTTAGCAACAAAGATTTTGCCTTCGGATCTGTGATAGAAAGTGTACCCTATAGTTTCCTTAGGGTATCCTATGAAGATGCATTTCTCCGCTTTGGGTTCTAGCTTGTCCAGGTTGTAACTTTTTTACATAGGCTTCGCAACCCCAAACTTTAAGGAACGACGACTTAGGTTTCTTATTAAACCATAATTCATACGGTGTCGTTTCTACGGATTTTGATGGTGCTCTATTTAAAGTGAATGCGGCTGTCTCTAATGCATAACTCCAAAATGATAACGGCAAATCAGTAAGAGACATCATAGAACGAACCATATCTAAGAGAGTTCGATTACGACGTTCGGACACACCGTTTCGTTGTGGTGTTCCCGGCGGTGTCAATTGTGAAAGTATTCCGCATTTCTTTAAATGCATGCCAAACTCATAACTCGAGATATTCACCTCCACGATCGGATCGTAGAAATTTGATCTTCTTGTTACGTTGATTTTCTACTTCACTTTGGAATTCCTTAAACTTCTCGAAAGTTTCGGATTTATGTTTCATGAAATAGATATACCCATATCTACTCGGATCATACTGTGAAGGTTAGAACATAACGATAACCACCGCGCGATGCTACACTCATTGGTCCGCACACATCGGTATGTATGATTTCCAATAAGTCGGTAGCTCGCTCCATCATACCGAGAAAATGGAGTCTTAGTCATTTTTCCCATTAGACATGCTTCGCATCTATCAAGTGACTCAAAGTCAAGTGATTCAAGTAATCCATCGGTATGGAGTTTCTTCATGCGTTTCACTCCAATATGACCAAGACGACGGTGCCACATATAAGTAGAATTATCATTCAATTTAATTACGCTTAGCATCAATGTTATGTATATGCGTATCACTACTATCGAGATCTAATAGAAATAAGCCATTCTTTTGTGGTGCTCGACCATAAAAGATATTATTCATAAAAATAGAACAACCATTATTCTCGAGACTTGAATGAATAACCGTCTTGCATTAAACAAGATCCAGATATAATGTTCATGCTCAACGCAGGTACATAATAACAATTATTTAGGCTTAAAACTAATCCCGAAGGTAGATGTAGAGGAAGTGTGCCGACTGCGATCACATTGACCTTGGATCCGTTTCCAACGCGCATCGTCACTTCATCCTTCAGTAGTTGTCGTTTATTCTTTAGTTCCTGTTTCGAGTTACAAATATGAGCAACCGAACCGAGTATCAAATACCCAGGTACTAGAACGAGAACTAGTGAGATAAACATCTATAACATGTATATCGGATATACCTTCTTTCTTCTTCTTGACAAGGCCGCTCTTCGGATCCGCTAAATACTTGGAGCAATTACGCTTCCGGTGTCCCTTCTCCTTGCGGTAATAGCACTCGGCATCGGGCTTAGGGCCGTTCTTAGGTTTCATAGGAGGCGTGGCAGCTTTCTTGCCACCCTTCTTGAATTTTCCCTTAGACTTGCCCTGTTTCTTGAAGCTGGTGGTCTTGTTGACCATCAACACTTGGTGCTCTTTCTTGATCTCAATCTCAGCAGACTTTTAGCATGCCAAAGAGTTCGAGGTAACTCCTTGTTCATGTTACGCATATTGTAGTTCATCACAAAGTTCTTGTAACTTGGTGGCGGTGATTGAAGGACACGATTAATCCCCGATCTGTTAGGAATCACTATTCCCAAGTCACGAGTTTCTTCGCATGCCCGGTCATGGCGAGCATGTGCTCACTAATGGAGCTGCCTTCTTCCATCATACAGTTTGAAGAAATGTTTCGATGCTTCATAGCATTCCACGGCCGC
>NC_061514.1:269840001-269904334 GCF_022539505.1 Lolium rigidum
AAGCATTGTGTCGGACCGAGACGTCAAGTTCATGAGCTATCTATGGAAGTCACTCATGGCAAAGTTTGGAGTGAAGCTCCTATTCTCATCATCCTCCCACCCGCAAACGGACGGATAAACGGAAGTGGTCAATAGAAGCCTTTCAACTCTTCTACGCATACTCGTGAAGAAAAACTTGAAGTCATGGGAAGATTTCCTTCCGCATGCGGAGTTCGCCTACAATCGAGCCAAGCACAAGACAACATCACAGAGCCCCTTCATGGTCGTCTACGGCTTCGAACCTCCCACGGCACTCGACATACTACCACTTCCCCTCCATGAGAGGACGAACATGGACTTCGACAAGCGCACCACCGCCATGAAGAAACTACATGAAGAAACAAGAGCGACCATACAAGAACATGTGCTTCGTCAAGCCAACCGCCTCAACGCCAAGAAAAAGGAAAGCATATTTCAAGAAGGAGACCTCGTTTGGATCCACCTCCGGAAGGAACGGTTCCCTCATGAACGCAACTCAAAGCTCAAGCCAAGAGGAGATGGCCCCTTCAAGGTCCTCAAACGCATCAACAACAACGCCTACGTCATCGACATTCCGACCTCCAAATACTTGGTGAGCAACACGTTCAATGTCTCCGACTTGTCACCCTATCATGGAGATGAGGAGGACCACGAGTCGAGGACGACTCTTTCCCAAGGGGGGAGATGATGTAGCCCCGCTCACCGACGACACTACATCAAGACCAATTAGTCCCCCAAGTGGACCGATGACTCGGGCTCGAGTTAAAGCGCTACACGATAAGGTGAACTCGCTCCTCACCACCCTTGATCTCGGTACCCCTTTGGATGGAATGCTACCTCATGCCGATGTGCTATGTGTCATTAGGTACAAGGCGCACCAAGACACCGGAGAGGAGGACAAGCCAGGGTCAAGGGAAGGAGAGGAGCAGCGGGACGTGGAGATGATCACGAAGCTGGACCGGACGTCACTCGAAGCACTCAAAGGAAGAGAAGAATGTTGGCCGGCTCAAGACCCGGTCGGACCGGCCCCACAACCGGGCCATCCGGTCCCAGGCCCGGTCAACCGGCCGCCCAACCGGATTTCCCCCGCATCGTACCGGAACGCAACCGGACAGAAACTTGCGAGGTTTCCGGTTGGCGACCGGTCGACCGGCCCCAGGACCGGATCACCCGGTCGCAGGCCCGGTCTGACCGGCCCCAAACCGGATCCGACGGGAATGACTCACCAAACTGCCTAAGTTATCCATTTGCGTACCTTTTCGCCTTGCTGGCCGTGTATGCCTATATAAGGACCTGGAACCCCTCCTTTACCCCTTAGACATAATTTTGAGCTTAAACCAACTTTGAGCTTAGTCTCCCTAGGGTTAGCATCCATCTCGGATAAGCATCCCTCTGTAATCAAGGCCATCCTTGTCGTCGTGGTGAACAGACAGATGCCATAGGATGGCTTAAGTTGGGGCCGAATGGACGCAAGAGGATTCGGGGGAGGGTTTGTGATTAGATGGGATGAACTTCCGGATGGTTTCCTCAAGAACTTAGCCAAGGCTAGAGGTTGAAGAAGAAAGACATAAGGAAGAACTCGCTCTAGATCATCATCTTTATTGATCTCAACAGGCTACAAGTTTCTCAGTACAAGCTCTCTTCGTGTTCATGCGCGTGTCTTCTACGAAGGGCTGCCCCCTCTCCTTATATAGGGGAGAGGTGGCTTACAGGGCAAGAAACCCTAATGGCATCTTTGACTAGACAAACTACTTTACAAAGCTACTTTAATCATAGAAGACACCGGAGTCCTCTTTAATCAGAGATGCCGACGTCCTCCGGCTTCTTTGACCGTCATCCTTCTCTTTATCGTCAGCCCTTCGTTTAAAGTTACTTTGCTTAGCTCATCTTTGTCTTCTAGCTCTGGAGAGAATCTTTGACCAGCCCTGCCGACCTGCTCGTTCTTCCGGTAACCCGGTATCTTCTTACCTGGTTCCGGCATACCCCTCTTGGGGATACCGGCTTAGCTCCATTTAGCTAAGATCTTATCTTTAAGTTCCGGTACGAACATTAAACCGGTATCTTGATGGCTCGAACCATCCGGTTTGGCATGCCTTTGGCATACCGGGGGTCATCCCCCCAACATTAGTCCCCGAAGCTGGTATAGTCTGGCGGATCCTATCCAACAGACCATGCCAGGTTCTTTCTTTTTAGGATACCGGTTTAATCTATCCGGCCTTAGGCTTGGATCCGGCATCTTTGTCCAGATCATCGCTATCTCTTCTCCTTAAGGTATTATCCGGTGTCTTATCCTCCGGCATCCATGGTCATTAAATACTTCCTCGGCGGTGTCGAGAATATTTTGGGTCCCGCGCCTGTCAGTGACATGCGCACTGTGACTGTCGCGGCAGTGTCAGTTGTCACTTCGCTTCGACTCCCGCGCGCCCATTTAATGCATCACTGCGGATCCCACTAACCGCTCTGGATCCCGTGTGCTCCTCCGTGTGGCCTCTCCTTTTCTCGCGTGTAGCTCTTTGCCACGTGGCGGCCCGTGGCGCGAACCGTCGCGGCCCGCGAGGCGAACCGCCGCGGCCCAGCGGTTTTCAGCCCACCTTCTCTCTCCTTTATAAGCACAACTGCCCCTTCTTCTTCCTCTTCTCCGCATTCCCCGACCTTCGCGCACAGTGCTCCTCGCCTCTGCGCCTTCGCCGCTCTTCGTCCGCCGTTGCTCGCTTGAGCTCCGCCGCCCGGCGAACCTACGCCGCGCTTCCGCCGGACTTCGCTGTGTGGGAATCTCTTGCAGCAGCTCCACCGCGCCCGCTGCATTCCCGCTCCTTCGCAAGCTTCTCCGCCTCGCCGTCGACGGTGCTCGTCGGCGACCGCAGGTCCGCTCCACCACCGGCGAACACCTCCCTCAGCGACTGCGCCGCTCAAGGTTGGTACCAATCTAGCTTTGCTCGCTATTTGCTTGCTTTTCAGATCTTGGGTGTACGATGTTCTTATTTCCTCTTTTTCTTTGGTTTTCTTCTTACTCGTAGATCTTCACGCGGGGTCCAAGTGTGGGATTTCTGTTTTTTCGCCTCCCCATCTGATGTCTGACGAGGAATCTTCCTCCGCATCTTCTTCTTCCCTTTCTGTTAGACATCGTAATCAATCTCCCGGTGAACCCACCGCTTCAAATCCGATGGAGACCGATTCCGGCAACCAGCAGGGATCCGGTAGCCATCAAGAATCCGGTGGCCATCTAGAATCCGGTAGCTTTAGCCAAGCTTCCGGTAGCCAAGAAGCGAGTAGTTCGGCGAAGCATCCGGTAGCTCCGGCCAATCATCCGGCGGCCGAGCCCTCCCCGATCACTCGCGGAGCCTGGATGGGCTCCAGTGTTACCGAATTCGAGATCGATTGGTTATACCGGTCTCGACGGATTCCGGAAGGAGTCTCTTGCCGGATTCCTGACGACGAAATCGAACCGGACCCTGAACCCGACGAATATGTTGTCTTTCTTGCTCACTTTGAGCGTGGCTTCGGCCTTCCTGCCTCCCCTTTCTTCCGTGAGTTTTTAGATTTCTACAAACTCCAACCTCACCATCTCCCTGGCAACGCCATCTTCTACCTTTCTTGCTATGCCACCTTCATGGAGGCCTATATCGGCATTCGTCCCACTCGTGAGACGTTTGCCCGCTTCTTTGCTCTTCGGATCAATTCCGTTCAGGGCAAGGATATTCCTAAACCCAAACCCCCCGTTCAATGCGGGTCCTGCATCATCGACTCCCGTCAAGGGAGCCCCTTTTTTAAGTTCTCCGGTCTCGAGTCATGCCGGCTATGGCAAGGGACCTTCTTCTATGTGAAGAACAGCGGCCGTGCCGATCTTATCGATCTTCCTCCTTTCCAAGCGGGGCCTCCCAGTAGGACCAACTGGAGCTATAACCCGAAGACTGATGATGCTAAAACCAGCCGGGTGGTACGCTTCTTGGCTTCTTTGAAGAAGGAGACCAACATCTGCTCGGATGATATCATCCGCACCTTTATCTCACGCCGGGTGCTTCCTCTGAAGCGTCGTGCGCATAGGATGAGCGAGATGTATGGCCCAGGCGATCCTACCAAGATCACAGGCCATCCGCTTAGCAAAAAGGACGTTGTTCGCAAGGCTAAGCAGATTTGCCAAACTGCTATGCCATTTGACTGGGAATGGGGCCTCCTCCCCTCAACGACCGATAACCCTCCGACCCAAGAAGTAAGGGATTATGCGACTGGGGTTGTTTTTGGCCGGTAGCTTTTTGCTCTTGCTAATCTTCTTTTTCATGTTTCAGGCCAAGGACCGCTTCCCTCTCATTGAAGCAGAGCGGCGAGGACCTTGCCAGAAACGCGCCCTTGACTCCTTCGACCCAGATCCCTACATTTTTTTGGAAGGATCTGAAGATGGGCAAGACCCCGGCAGCGCACCTTGGCCGGTCTCCGCCAAAGCCAACCGGGTCCGCTGACGACTTGACCACGCTTGAGGTATTCTCTTTTCCGGTTTCCTTTATCTTCCGTTATCGCTTTCCTGCGAAATGCTTCTTAGCCAAACTTAATTCATAGATCCATGAGCGCGTGCCGCCCCTGCGCGCCGAGGCCGGCTCCGAGTTTGTGGACAAGCTCATGGCCCAGGGCCAAAAGAACAAGCAGCCGGCATCTGATGCCGGGGCCAGCCAGGCCCCGCCCTCCAAGCGCTTCCGGACCGAGCCCGTGGGGGAGAAGCAGGTGGGCATGCGTCGCTACGGGCGCAAGGCGATGCCAACCTCTTCCGGGTAAGTTTTTCATTTTCCGGCTTGCCTCTTTTTTGCCAAGTTCTTTTTCCGGTTGCTCTTTTCCAACCGTCTTTCTTTCTTTTTCTCAGCCCTGCGCTCAAGCTTGGCCCAAGGCCATCAGGCTCTGAAGATTCCGCAAGGACTTCAACCCCTCCTCCTTGCTCAAGCGCGGCACCACCTGGTGCCGGCAACACTTCTGCCTCCCTTTCGGGGGGCACAACAAATTCGGGGCGTGCGGCCCCTTCATCGTCAGATCACCGCACGGAGGAGGATCTTTCCTTCCCTCCAGAGACCCAGGACACCGGCGCCAGCAACATCGGCGCCGGGGAAAAAGCTGCCGGGCGGGCGGAGCCTCCAGCTCCTCCCGTCCTTGAAAAGACGACAACTTCCGCGCCGGAATCTTCCGCGCCGGAAGGTTCCAAACCGGGTGACGCGCCCAGCGCTCCCCAGTCTCCACGAACGATCCTCATGCCGCCGCCAGGTGCTCCTCGCGCCAAACCTCTCGGGGCCGCTCCTACCCCGCCGCCGCCCAAGACCTCCAAGCTTATCAAGGGGAAGGTGACGGCCTCTAGCGCCCCTTCAGCCGGCCAGCAGCCTCTGGTGCTGCATGTCTCCAAGGCCGCCAGGGATACCGCTACGAAGGCCACCGGTCTTCTTGGCTATATTACTGAGTTTCAACGCCGAGGCCGGGACCTGGGGCATCTCCTGCCCTATGCCCAGAAGTGGAACGCCGCGGACATGACTCCGGCGACCCGCGGCTTGGGCAAGGACAGGCTGCCGGCACCTGATCCAGTTGGGGACCGGTCGTCCGAGGAGCACTTCATGCGGCTCCGCAGCGCCGTGAAAGAGCTCGACAGCGCGTGGTATGACGCCACGAACAACTTGATGGTACGGTTTTCTAACTTTTCTCAATTGCTACCGGTTCCTTGCTTCCGGATTTGTTCTATCTTTTCTTTAGTTTTGTGTCGGTTTCTCTCTTGTCTATCTTCCCAGTCCCCGAGTTTTGTGGTGAGAGCGCAGCTTTTAGCGCAAAACTTAACTTAAAATCTTAGCGCAAAACCGGCACTGCCAGTCCCCGAGTTTCGGGTTAAGAACCTTGTTCTTAGCGCAAAACTTAACTTAAAATCTTAGCGCGAAACCGGCACTGCCAGTCCCCGAGTTTCGGGTTAAGAACTTTGTTCTTAGCGCAAAACTTATCTTAGAAACGCGCAAAACCGGCACTGCCAGTCCCCGAGTTTCGGGTTAAGAACTTTGTTCTTAGCGCAAAACTTAGCTTAAAAATTTAGCGCAAAACCGGCGCTGCCAGTCCCCGAGTTTCGGGTTAAGAACTTTGTTCTTAGCGCAAAACTTAGCTTAAAAACTTAGCGCAAAACCGGCACTGCCAGTCCCCGAGTTTCGGGTTAAGAACTTTGTTCTTAGCGCAAGATTTAACTCACTTCTTCTTTCTGAACAGCTCACGGCTGACGCTCGGAAGGCCCTCTTTGAGGAGCTCTTATGGGAGCACCGGGAGCTTGCTGAGGCACACGACAAGTGCCAAGGTAAATTTTGTTCTGCCGGCATATTTCATACCGGAAACCTTTTTTCTTCCTAACATTCGCAATTTCTGCTTAACAGTGATCCCGGAAGCTTCCATTAACGCTCTCAAGGAGCAGCTCGCCACCGCCCAACGTACAATTTTTCTCCCTCCCCCTCCTGACGTTCAAGATTACCTTGATGAGGAAGAGGATGAAGCCGAGGAGGAGCCTCTTGACGATGCTGGTACTGGCGACGCTCCTCCGGAAGCCCCTGCTGCCTGATTACCTGTCTTACAATTTACCCTGCCTTGCTGTTTGGCCCTGCGTGGCTTAGAACAATGTTCTGTTAAATTCTGCCCCGGTATGCCGGGGCTTATGATGTAAAACTTAAGTCTGGTTGTCGTACAACATTTTATGCCGGTAAGTTATACCGGTGGCTAATTATCTTGGGTTTGCCTTAGCATTTTTGCCTTTGGTTCTGCTTTTATCCTGCACTGCAAAGATTTCCAAATTGTTTTCGCATTCAATTTGATGCACACTTGGTTCTTTTGCCTTGGCTCGCTCGCCTTCTCCGGGCGTTCTTTGGCGTATGAGCACAAGGTTCTTTCACCAAACAAGCATTTTCTTGAACTTAGAAATAACTTCGAAACTTTGCAAAAAACCGGTATAACCGGGGTTAGTTAAACTTTTCCGGATTGTTCTTTCCCGCTCATCCTCTTCGCAGTTCATGTGCTTATCCCCTACCGGTTTATCTTGCTTGCCATGAAGCCGGTTTGCGGACAGCAGCAGAGTCAAAGACTCCGGTAGGGTTTAGCACACTACTAAACCGGAAAGAAAAAAACGTTCAATAGGCAACCGGTAAACTGAAAAAATAGACAAGTTACATGCAATCTTATTGGTGTAGTCCCCGAGACTCATTCAATGTTGCGGCATCTTTTATTCATAGCATATAAGGTACAAAAAAGGAACTTCTTACACCACCACTTCAAGAGTAGAAAGGACGCAACAGAGCTACGTTCCATGGACGCTTGCTCTCCTCTCCGGACTTGTCCGCCTTTCCTTTCTTCCACTCCTGTGCATCGATCAAATAGTATGCATCATTGTGAAGCACCTTGCTTACAATGAAGGGACCTTCCCATGGTGGCAAGAGCTTATGCCGGCCTTCAGTGCGCTGCACTAGGCGAAGCACAAGATCTCCTTCCCGGAAAACTCTTGGATTAACTTTCCGGTCATGATAGCGTTCGAGGTTTTGCTGGTAAATGGCTGTTCTTGCCAAAGCCAGCTCTCTCGCTTCTTCTAGCAAGTCCACATCATTTTCTCTGGCCTCTTTGACCTCTTGCTCAGTATAGAGCTGTACTCTTGGTGAATCATGGATGATGTCGGTTGGAATGACCGCTTCTGCTCCATAAACCATGAAGAAAGGAGTGTATCCGGTAGACCGGTTTGGAGTTGTTCTTATACTCCACAGTACTGATGGTATCTCATCGAGCCAACACCCCGGTGATTTTTCCACTGCGTCAATGAGTCTGGGTTTGATACCGGAGAGTACCAAAGCATTCATTCTTTCCACTTGGCCGTTGCCTTGTGGGTGTGCCACCGAGCACAAATCCAACCGGATGTTCTTATCCTCACAAAACCTTTTGAACTCACCTTGAGCAAAGTTGGTTCCATTGTCAGTAATAATGTTGTGCGGGTATCCATACCGCAAAATGACATCTTTTAAGAACTTCACAGCTGTGTGCCCATCACACTTTGCGACAGGTTTTACTTCTACCCACTTGGTGAATTTATCCACCATAACCAAGATGTGGGTCATGCTGCTTCTTGCAGTCCTGAATGGGCCAACCATGTCAAGGCACCAAACGGCGAACGGCCATGTTAATGGTATTTTCTTTAAACCGGACGCTGGGGTATGATTTTGCTTGGCGTACCTCTGGCACCCGTTGCATTTTCTTACCAAATCCTCAGCGTTCTCCAAAGCAGTGGGCCAGTAAAACCCATGCCGGAATACTTTTGCTACCAGCGCCCTTGATGAGGCATGATGCCCACATTCTCCTTGGTGAATTTCCTCAAGCATTTCTTTGCCTTCTTCCGGTTCCACACATCTTTGAAGGACACCGGTAACGCTTCTCTTGTACACTTCACCATTGATGAACGTATACGCCTTGGACCTTCTTTGTATTCTCCTTGATTCATTTTCGTCAGCCGGCAAGGTGCCGTTGATCAGGAATTCCTTAATAGGTTTAACCCAGGACGGAGTCTCCCGAACCAGGAATACCGGTACGTCTATGTCCATGCTATCTACCAGCATTGTTTCTTCCGGTACCGGCGCGGCAGCGTTCGATCTTACCGGAACAGTCCCCGAGCTTACCGGAACAGTCCCCGGGTTTCCTTCGTCGATATCCATTGGTACAACGTGTGACTCCGGTACGAAAATCGATTCCGACTCTGGACTTGGCTTGATTGATGGTACTCTCAAGTGTGCCAAGGCTATTCCGGGAGGAATTTCTTGTCGAGATGAGCCTAGCTTGGACAAAGCATCCGCAGCTTCGTTTTCTGCACGCGGTACATGGTGAAATTCACAGCCTTCGAAGAAGCCGGCAATCTTTTGCACGTGAAACCGGTACGAGGCCATGTTGGCATCTTTTGCGTCCCAGTCCCCAGAACACTGCTGCACCACAAGGTCCGAATCTCCATAGCAAATTATCCGGTGTGCACCGATTTCTTTTGCGACTTTAAGCCCATGGATCAAGGCCTCATATTCAGCGACATTGTTTGATGCCCTGAAATGCACTTGTAAAACATACCGGAGATGATCTCCCCTTGGTGAGGTTAGCACCACACCGGCACCTAGACCCTCCTTGAGCTTGGATCCATCAAAGTGCATCTTCCAGTATTCCAGTCTTTGATCCGGGGGCTTGTATTGCATTTCCGCCCAATCGACCAAAAAATCAGCTAAAGCTTGCGATTTGATGGCGTCTCTTCTTTCGTACACCGGAACATACGGTGATATCTGTATTGCCCATTTCGCAATCCTGCCGCTAGCGTCCTTGTTGCACATGATATCGGAGATGGGTGCTTCACTCACCACCTTCATAGGATGTTCCTCGAAGTAGTGCTTGAGCTTGGTGGCGGCCATAAACACGCCATAGGTCATTTTCTCGGAAGTGCGGGTAGTTTTGCTTTGAGAGGGAGAGCACCTCGCTCAGGTAGTATACCGGCCTCTGGACGGTTTTTCCTTCCTCTTCTCTTTCTACTACCACAACAACACTCACGACTCGGTTGGTTGCTGCTATGTATAGCAACATTGGTTCTCTTTCCAACGGCGAAGCCAGTATTGGCGCGGTAGCTAACATCGTTTTCAGCTCCTTGAACGCCGCGTCTGCCTGAGGGGTCCAGACGAACTTATCGGATTTTCTCATTAAAGCATACAACGGTAAGGCCTTTTCTCCTAACCTGCTTATGAACCGACTTAGCGATGCTAAGCTTCCGGTAAACTTTTGTATGTCCTTCAGATCCTGCGGTACCGTCATTCTCTCAATTGCCCGGATCTTTACCGGATTGACCTCAATGCCTCGGCTTGAGACGAGGAAACCCAGCAGCTTGCCGGCAGGGACACCGAAAGTACACTTTGCCGGATTGAGTTTCATCCGGAACCTTCTTAGGTTATCAAACGTTTGCCGGATATCATCGATTAGGGTATCTTTTACCTTAGTTTTTATCACGATGTCGTCCACATACACCTGCACATTCTTTCCGATTTGATCAAACAAGCATTTTTGCATACAGCGCTGGTACGTTGCACCAGCGTTGCGCAAACCGAAAGGCATAGTGATATAGCAATAAGCCCCGTGCGGGGTAATGAACGCAGTTTTTATTTGATCTTCCTTTTTCAAGGGGATTTGGTGGAAACCGGAGTACGCATCCAGGAAAGACAACAACTCACACCCAGCAGTGGAATCAATCACTTGATCGATCCGCGGTAAAGGAAAAGGGTCTCTTGGGCAAGCCTTGTTGAGGTTGGTGTAGTCGATGCACATGCGCCACACTTTCGGAGCTTTTGCCTCCAGGTTCTCGTCCTTCTTCTTTTCGACCATCACCGGATTGGCTAGCCACTCAGTATGCGTGACTTCCACAATGAAACCGGCAACCAGCATCTTCGTCACCTCTTCTCCAATGATCTTCCTCCTATCTTCAGCGAACCGGCGCAAGGGTTGTCGCACCGGCTTGGCATCCTTCCGAACATTTAGAGAGTGCTCAGCCAGCTCCCTCGGAACACCTACCAAGTCATCAGTAGACCAGGCAAAGATATTCCGATTCTCACGGAGGAAGCTGACGAGCGCGCTTTCCTATGCCTCACTGAGACCGGCACCGATACGAACGGTACGCTCAGGGAAAGCCGGGTCCAGCACGATGTCCTTTGTTTCTTTTGTCGGTTTGAACGCCGGAGCGCTCAGACTTGCACTCATTGCAGCTAAGCTCAACTGTGAGGACTGAGCCAGCGCAACTGCGGTTTGCATCCTTCTTTTTTCCTCTGCGATCACCAGCGATTCCGCTAGGTTCGATCCGGCAGACGCTGTCTCCAACGAAATCTTGTAGTTTCCCACCACAGTCAGAGGTCCACGAGGTGCCGGCATCTTCATCTTGAGATACGCCGTGTGGGTCGAGGCCATGAAGGCCGCTAGCGCCGGTCTCCCCAGCAAAGCATGGTACGGACTATCTAAGTCCACCACCTCAAACTCAAGGTTCTCAACCCGGCAATTGTCACGTCCTCCAAACGACACATCCACCCGGACTTTTCCAACCGGTGCGCAGGACAAACCCGGAACGATTCCATGGAACGTCGTGTGCGTGGGCTGAAGCATGTTTTTTGTTATGCCCAGGGTATGCATGGTGTGCTTGTACATTATGTTTATGCTGCTCCCATTGTCTATCAGCACCTTGCTGAACTTGACACGAGTCGTGGGCCCTTTCATGATTGGGTCCACCACGAGAGCGTAGCCACCCGGGTTCGGCATGATTTTAGGGTGATCCCGGTATGACCATGAGAGTTCCCGCTCCGACCATGGCATGTATTTTGGCACCGCCGACATCACCGCGTTCACCTCCATGGAACGACGGCGCAAGCTTTGCTTGTCCGTCGGCTCGCTTACGAACACGACACAGAGACACATCGTGGTCCTTATAAACGTTCCGGCCCAAGGGTGTCGGTGGAGGTGGTTGGCCGTAGCCTTCTCCCACCCGATTGACTTGCCGATATCGCTGCCTGTTTTGCCGAGGGTGTACCGGTAAGGCGTTTGCCCCGTAAGCGGTGGTGGTGGCGGTAGCCGCCGCTGTCGCGGCATGTCCGGTGGCGGCATCATTGCATTGCCTCCTTGCCCTTGGGCGTCTTTTACCGCCCCTTTTTGCATCAAGTACTTGGTCCAGGTACAATCTTTTGTCAAGTGGTTCGACGGGTGAGCCGGATTCGGCGTGTGCCACCGGCAAGGTTGATCCATGGCAGCTTCCATGGTGTATTTCGCGGGTTCTTGCCAGTTCTTTTTCTGGCCCCAGGGTTTCTTTTCGACCCACTGTTTCTTAGGACCAGCCCATGGCTGCGATCCGGTTCTTTGCCTCTGGCTGCCGCTGGCATCATAGTTTTCCTGCACAGCGAAGCAACTTGCCGCGAGCCATACCTTCGATCCGGGAAATCTTCCCTCCTCTTGTTGTTCCGGTTGTCCCGATACCGCCGTTGAGGCGGGTTTGATTGTTCCGGCTCAGCTTGTATCGCCGGTTGCATTGGGTCTCCCAACGCGTAGTTATCCGCCACACGCATCATCTCCGCCAACGTTGTTGGCATGTTCCTCTGCAGCCTTTGCCACAAAGGCGAACCTCGCCTGCATCCTTGGCTAAACCAAGCGATGGCCTGCGCCTCTATCACTCCTTCACAAGAGTTTCTGGTGGAGTTCCACCGGGTCAGGTAATCCCGATCTGTTTCCTGCGGGCGCTTCACGCACAAAGCGAGCTGCTGAGGCCTGTTTGGCCTTCTGTAGGTGCTGCTGAAGTTGCTCACAAAAGCTTCCTCAAAATCCAACCAGCCATTTATACTTCCTTCCGGCAAGTTGTTCAGCCAGATTCTTGCCGGTCCTACTAGGAACGTCGGCACAATTCTCACGGCCCAACGCCGGTTTCCTCCTCCAGCCTATGACTCCTCCGCCACCAGCAACGTATACCGCGGTCACGTAATCCGCGAGCCGGTCTTCCGGCTTAGTGGTGCCATCGTATGTTTTGGTGTCACGGGGCAACTGAAAGTTGCGAACTGGTGGTGGTTCTTTCATGATCCTTGGGCCAAAACACTTTGGACCCGGAGGACCTTCTGCCTCAATCATTTCCGACAGGTATACTCTGTCCAGACGGTGCCTCGCATCCCGTTCCGGCAAGTTTCTTTCTCCCAACCGCTCTCCCAAAGGTTTCCGGTAAGCGGTGAGTCTTGTTGAGTCAGCTTCATCGTAACGTTCTGGTGCCGCGGCCCTTGCCTGCCGGTACCTTGGTGGAGGCATCTCCTCCTCATCGTACGCTGCCCTTGCAGCCGGATAGTTTTGCCCGGTTTCGTGCCTACCGGCATGATTGTTTCCGGCATAGCCTTCCTTGGCGTAGCCTCTTTCTGCCCCTTGGCTTTTTCTACCGGCATCATGTTGCCCGGCTTGTTGTTTACCGGCAAGGACCGGATCGTACACAGTCATCTGCCGTGCGTTCACTTCTTTTTCTTTTCTTCTCGTCCGGATGGGGGACGAGGCCTGCCCATGGGACTTGCTTCCGGCATTCTTTGTTGAACGCACGGATTTCGAGGCTATAGCCTTGTTCAGCTTAGCCAGCCGCTCGACGTTCTGCTGCTCTACGCATCTAGCAGCCTCTCCGACACGCTCTTGTTGTTTTGCCGTAGCCTCTCCGGTAAGCGAGTCACACAGATCTACGGCAGCCTTAGCAGCTTTTATGGTTTTATCCGGGCTACCGTACTTAGGCTTCTCTACAATGCTACACGTATGCAGAGGTACTCTTGCCGGTAAGAACTTCCTTACGCAAATCCCGATCTAGATTGCGAGCTTTAAGCCGGTTTTCCGGTATCCTAGCAAGCATGAGCGCTAACGAAGCAAAGCCATGGGCAGCGTTATACTCACGTACGGTTAGGTTCAGCTCGCGCTGCGCCCTGACGACGTCCTTGCCGCTCTCGAGTATCTTCTGGCGCTGCGCCTCCAGCTCCGCCTGAGCCGTTGCCGGGTCGATGTTCTGCGCGATGGGGGTCGCCAGCGCGTTCATCGCCGCTTGAAGAGGTGTTGCCGGTGGTGCGGAAGACGCTCCCGGCGCGCCGGTGTCGCGCTCTAGCGGTGGCTTGGCCGCACGGGTCGCAGCCGGCACGACCGGCAACTTCGTCCCGCAGCCTCCTTGCTCGCGCCGGCTACGCCAGCCATCATCACCTCGACGCTGCCGGCGGCGCGGCCTGCACGAGCCACCTTGGCGGGTCCGGCGCCACCAGCACCGGCGAGAGGCGCCGGCGCACGGGGACGGTGCCGAAGTAGACGCGGTGGCTGCCGAACTCGATGATGCGGCCGTTCTTGGGGAAGATGCCGCCGTTGGCGAAGCAGCCCGCGTTGTCGTTGATGAAGTCGATGGAGTAGAAGCTCTGGACGAGCGCAGACACTGTCCACTCGCCGGCGTACTCGAGGAGGCCCGCCCGAATATGTATTCCAGCATGCGCCACTTCATGCCCCACGGTGGGCGCCAACTGTCGTCGTGGTGAACAGACAGATGCCATAGGATGGCTTAAGTTGGGGCCGAATGGACGCAAGAGGATTCGGGGAGGGTTTGTGATTAGATGGGATGAACTTCCGGATGGTTTCCTCAAGAACTTAGCCAAGGCTAGAGGTTGAAGAAGAAAGACATAAGGAAGAACTCGCTCTAGATCATCATCTTTATTGATCTCAACAGGCTACAAGTTTCTCAGTACAAGCTCTCTTCGTGTTCATGCGCGTGTCTTCTACGAAGGGCTGCCCCTCTCCTTATATAGGGAGAGGTGGCTTACAGTGGCAAGAAACCCTAATGGCATCTTTGACTAGACAAACTACTTTACAAAGCTACTTTAATCATAGAAGACACCGGAGTCCTCTTTAATCAAGAATGCTGACGTCCTCCGGCTTCTTTGACCGTCATCCTTCTCTTTATCGTCAGCCCTTCGTTTAAAGTTACTTTGCTTAGCTCATCTTTGTCTTCTAGCTCTGGAGAGAATCTTTGACCAGCCCTGCCGACCTGCTCGTTCTTCCGGTAACCCGGTATCTTCTTACCTGGTTCCGGCATACCCCTCTTGGGGATACCGGCTTAGCTCCATTTAGCTAAGATCTTATCTTTAAGTTCCGGTACGAACATTAAACCGGTATCTTGATGGCTCGAACCATCCGGTTTGGCATGCCTTTGGCATACCGGGGGTCATCCCCCCAACAATCCTTGTTGTTGATTTGGACATTGTTGAGTGAGATTCTAGTGCAAGTCACTCTCTCTCCCTCACCAATCTCTTTTCTCCAACACCAATCTCTCACCGGGAATTCTGCCGCGTGCCTCTTCCGGGTGATTCTATTGGCGTGGTCCATCGAGCCACGGGGGTAAGTATCGGGTGTATCGGGTTGGTGTGCGTGCGTGAGTACCGTGTTCTTCGTGTTCTTCGTGTTCCTAGCGCTCTCCCTTCTTTTCCCCTCGATCCTTGGGTCAAATCGCGAGATCGGGCCAACCCCTAGATCTTAGATCTCATCAGGTTCGGCCCGCTGTTCCAGTTCTCCAGGTCGTCGATGTACTCCTCCTCCACAGCTGCCAGCACGTCCACATCTGTGGCCGTCGCCTCCTCTGCGTCAGCCAAGAACTGCTCGTCCATCTCCGTGTACTCTTCAGGGTCGTTATCGTCGTCGGCTTCGTACTCGTGTAACTCGGGTATGTCGGCCGAGGGAGGTGGATGCGAAGGTGGAGATGGTGTTGGAGGTACCTAGCCGCTAGTGGTAGCGGCTAGACGACGAGGCATATTTTCCTGTAGGCGGAGGAAAGAATTGCTGGCCGCTGTTGTGACGATAGGGAGCGGATGAGCCTTTTATAGCCAATGGTGGCGTAGGAAGAGGCGGGGAGAAAGCGCGGGAAGCGGTGGAGAAGGCGCGGGGAGATGGGCGGGAAGGCGGACGACGGGCGAAGCGTGGAGGAGGTGTAGCGCCGACCGGTTGTCTCGCCTGCTCAACCTTGGAAACCGTCGTCGCTAAAGGTGCATCACTTTGGTTCGTGCCACTGCTGAGACGGAACCGCCACTCGCGACGCGTATCCGTGTTACGTCCGGCGCCCGCTCAATGTTCCCTGTGTAGCGAGGATGGAATCCAGGGGCGTACGCAGAAGGGTGGGCGGGTGGGCCGTGGCCCACCCTGAATTTTTAGAAAACGTTTTATATTTAGTCATTTGAGCAAATTTTTGTCACACATGAGCAGTAAAAAATAGAAATTAGAGGTGTGTGCCCACCCTAATGTATTTTTATGCGTCCGCCACTTTGGACTCGGGTAGCCGAACAACGTATTGGGCTGGGGCGGATCGAAAAGAGCTTTCGAACGCAAGTCTAGAGGTGGTCAAATGTCCATCGTGCCCCAAAACTTTTCGAGGGAGGATTTAGGAAATGCTACTTAAGATGCTCTAAGCTTGGTGATCAAGCAGGGGTTCACACTTCGGAGGAAAAGTTGAACCTGAACTCGGCTACTCCATATGGGCTAGCATCACTGAACCGGTGAAGTCTTCAAGAAAAGAAAGGAGAAAAAGGTCACCTCAATAAGTAGGTTATCACAGAACAGGTCGAAGAGGTCCGCGAGGAAGGCAGCTGGGGGCGTTGTATCCGGTTCGTCGGCGTTGCCCTTCATTTGCAGCATGTGCGCGCACTTGGAATATCCAGAAACGAAATTTTAGACTGGCGATGCAAAGTTTTCACTTGATTTAGGAATGCCGCTGGGCTTAGCCTCGAACGCTGGGGGACGCGAGACGGCTGTGCTTAGCCCAGTGACCTAGCACAACACAAGGCCTAACCCTGCTGAACTATGATGGACCGATAACACGATTAGAACGTACTTCACAGAATAGTCTGGAAACTGCTCAGTACGGCCCGAGCGATTTTCGGAAACTGCTGGGCGTCCCCCGGGGGATCTGATTTCCCAGCCCCCGGGTCGCCAGCCGTCGGATCGGTCATCTTGGACGGCCAGATCTTCTTTTACAGAATGTAGCAAAAAAACATCTCCTGGCAGCAAAAAAAGTAACCCGCTTTTGCTACATTGTAGCAAAAAACGGTTCAGACACGAAATCAAAAAAAAAAAGGCTGAGCTCGCCGGAGACCTCGCCGGAGACCTCGTAGCAAAAAAAAATGCTATTGTAGCAGAAAAATGCTAATGTAGCAAAACGCAAATATCATCGGAAAACATTGACGAAGACCTCGCCGGAGACCCTCGCCGGAGACCTCGTAGCAAAATTTCTATATTAAAGTAGCAAAACAACAAAACAATTATAGCAAAAAAAATAGCATCACAACATTTTTTACAAGGTCTCTGGCGAGGTCATTACTATTGTATCAAAAATAGACTTCGCCTAATACATCACCGAAAATACTTAGTAGCAAAATATATATACTAACATAGCAAAACCATAGAACGGTTGTAGCAAAAAAAAATCTATATATGACAGCAAAATCAATGTCACAAGCCGTCGGCAGCAAGGAAGGCTGTTGTGGGCAGCAACTTGGCCCGCCATCAGCAACAACGAGGGCCGCCATCGGTAGCAACCTGGCTCGCCCATGGTAGCACCTCCGGGTCGTTGGCGTTGTGCTTGTGCTGTGCTTGTGCTGGGTGTAGGCGCGACGGCGGAGAAGCAGCACTGATTCGTGGGGCCACCGGAGGAGCAGCATGGTCCTGGGGCAGCGGAGGAGAAGCATGGTCCTAGGGGGACTCCGTGCGGCCCGTCCCTGCCTCCAGCGCAAGGCCCTCCCCGCTCCAGCGCGTGCGCCGAGGGTGGCCATCTTGGCCTGCCCTAGGGCGGCGGCCGACGGGAACATGGCCGGCGGCCGCGGAGAACTTGGCCGGCGGCGCGCGCGGACCAGGCCGGCGAAGCGAGTGGGGACCTGGCGGCGGCGCGAGCGGACCTGGGCGGCGGCGCGAGCGGACCTGGGCGGCGGCGCGAGGACCTCGCCGGTGGTGCGCAGGGACCTCGTCGAGGACCTCCAGAGCCGGCCCCAACCGTCGCTGCCATCCTGCTCGATCGTGATGGGGAAAGAACGTGTGAGGATAAGATGCAGCGGTGGGACCCATGATTTGGACGGGACACGCGTCACGCAACCAAGACGGAGGCTGGGAACGCTCCGTCCCCGGGGGCATTGAATCATTTTCCTTTATACAGCCAAATCGCTCGGGTACCTCCTGTGGGCTTGGCCCGTTTACTTGTTGTATGGTTCATTCACACTTTCTTCTCTTCATCGTCCTACCCATCCAACATCACCTATCTAGACAATGCACCCATATATATATCCACCAACAAGAGGATAGACTGGATAGTACATGTGTATGGTACACTCGGCCGTTTTCGGACACGACTCGGGGGTCAACACCGTTATGGCCATTGCAGTCTCTAGTCTGCACTTCGAGAGTTGCGTTGTTGAGGTATCGTGTAGTTGATCTATGAAGCACTTCGAGAGTTGAGTCTCTAGTCTGCACTTCGAGAGTTGCGTCGTTGAGGAAGTACTACGTATGCTGGCCGGTGCTCTTGGCCGTAGCGGAATGCATACGTAGTACTTCCTCTATGTAAAAGTAGGTATCTTAACTTCTGTCAAATGGTTGCTTGCACCGTTACAAGGGTACCCATTATTTGACTCGGCGGGCACTCCGCCGCCGATGTACAACTATAGTTCTACCTTGTCGTTCATCAACACTATATCATCAGACTCCATCACGTGCTCATAGTTTTTTATAAATTTCTGAACACGAGTATCCTTTTCATGTAGTGCCATGATCGCTCCCCACGAATCCTTTGCCGTCGATTTCTATTCAATGGTCCAGTATATGACGTTGTTGGGTAAGGCTAAGTAGATTGCTAGAAACGATATTTGACCCTTGTCAAACTTCGGATTTCCTTTTGCGAACTCTATACCACCTTGATTGAATTCTTCCCCATATGCCTTAGTATTTGAGCACGGTGATCATCTTCACCACCCATAAGTCATAGTTGATGAGGCCAAACATCGGATACATCGATGTTGCTTCCATCGCCACTAGTACACTTGTGGCACTAAAAACTTCATGATCGATTTGACCTCTGGTTACTAGGAAAATAAAATTGGTTCCGATACCAATTGCTAGAGCACACAATGGTCCTGCCCACAGGGCCGGCTCTAGGATTTCGAAGGCCCCGGGGCGAACTCTATCAATGGGCCCAATTAAAAAAAAGTTCAATTCTATTCACGGATATTTTTTCAGTAACATCAAACATGTGATAAATTTTCTTGCCTTTGTTCCAAACAAAAAAATCATACAAGCTACAACACATAAAAAAGTATAGATACGATGCAAATATACCTCCAAGGCTCCTCCACAAACGAACTGAAAGAATGGACAAACTGAACGGTCAGGGAACGGAAGCACCTGCAAGTGTTGTAAAAAGAAGGAAAAAACAGTCATCAGATTGGGAGTTTAGATTGAGCACGAAAAACTGGAGTCGGCCTGGAGGGTCTCATGCTCTCGATGACTATTGGATTCGAGATGTACCATGTTCCAGCTCTAACTCCATGCTCCAGCTCTAGTGCCTGGTGCGATTCCGTCTCAGACACTTTGTGAGACCTTGACCACGTATGATTAGCGAAAGAGGGAGTAGGGATTCCGCGATTGTTTGAGGCGAGGGAGGCGACAGACGACGGCCTCCGTGCAAGAATCAATCGAGGGATTGAGGGGAACGAAACGTCAGCCTGTCTGGACGTTCTCCTATGTCGTGCTATATTCCTGGACTTGGGGCCTACCTGTGCGATACATCAAACAATGGGCCTTTTTTCTTCTACTTATACATACTATGGAGCAGATATGGGCCCCTATTTCGGCCGGGCCCCGGGCCGTCGCACTTCTTGCCCTGGGCCAGAGCCGGCCCTGCCTGCCCAACTCGCCCCTAAATAAGTCATTCCTTGTAGCCCAAAAACACTAGAGCCCACAACCAAATAAGGGCCTTAGGCCAAACTCAACTCCATTGACTAGCCTAAAGTGTGAGGTTTGCATCTACTTACAAATTAGTATCCCCATAGTCAATTTTTGATGTGGGACTAAACCTCACGCCCGACGTATCCAGTGTGTACAAGAATAAGTACTACAACGCTAGATCACGCGATCTCCAGGCTTCCCCGGCCTCAGCCCCAAGAGCGGCGCCTAACCTGACTCAGAGTTTGACAACAACATCATTATCGGTTTCGTCAACACCGGCATCTGGCCGGAGCGCGGCAATTTGAACAACAAGGGTCTTGGCCCCATCCGTCCCATGTAGAGGATGCGTTGACACCAAGGAGTACAACGCTAGCTTATTCAACAACAAGCTAGATTCCACCAAGGTCTTCGTCGACGAGCGGGACAGAATTTCCACCCCACGAGACAAGTATTGGTATGACACACTAATACACAAAAGTTGAGGGGATCGCTCAAATCTTCAGTGTAAGTATTACTATCGATTCCACGAATAGTTGAAAGCTAAGTATTTTATTTTTTAAAATTAGAGTGTCACTTTTCTAGTTATTTATGCACTAACAAAGTTAAATAAATTAGGATGATCACTTTGGCGGGTTTAAAACTAAAATAAATATGCAGGCAAATATGCTGAAATTTAAAGAGAGCTTTGTTGTTTTTGAGAGCAAGCAGTGGATAAAAAACGGACGCATGGAGTGACCAACGTGACGTTGCATGGCTGAGATCATTGATTTAATAATAAAATCACTCCTCTTGTACCTATGTCTTGTAAGGTTGAAAGTAGGCACGTGTCTCATATCTAATAGTACGCACTAACCAAGAGAGTTTGTACAACATCTATTGTTTTACCCACCAATTTTATTAGGACCAACTTAAAACTACGGTTAATTAAGGCCTATCTTTTCGAGTAGCCCAAAACAACGCATTAACACTAAGCCTTCCCTATGTCCCTCGTGAGACCATAAAGTTTTGGCTTCGCTGAAACCATCAAGTATGCCAAGAGTTTGTATCAAATATGTCACTAACTTTCGAAATCCCGAACTACTTTTGACCCTTCAGTAAAAACGCTTTCCCCAGAGCATAAGAACTCCGTTTTGGACATATTTTGTACTAAAATAATCATTAGGAAGTTCGCCACAACTTTGTGCATTTCATCAATTTATTTTGAATTTATTTTCGAAGGGATGATCTTAAAAAACTACTCAGCGGAAATAGATTTCAGGAAACTCCAGATTTAACTCCAATTAAGACTGCTTTCTATATTTATGCAATTTTCTACAAGACAAAGTGTAAAACAAGAAATTTGCACATTTGAAACTATTATTAGGTTAAGTCAAATAAATATAATAAATTTGCTTAATATTAATGATTTTCACACAAAAAACTATAAGGCTTATATATGCATTTTACACGCATCACACGCACGTGGCTAAGATGACTTGCGGCTCCAAGGTACTTGGGCCAACCTCTTGAACTTCACGCGTGGGGAGGATTGGGGTGTGGAACCCAAGACGAAGATAGCCATGTATAAAGCATGCAAGAAATGAGACGGATTCCCTAAATTGTGCATTTTTGTGACGATCGATGCCTCCTTGGGTGATAGTGTCGATATTATATCGATCTCCATCAACGTTTGGCGAGTAGAGCAAATGTGTCCATGTGATGTTTGCCACCGGAAACAGTGGCCCGCGAGACCGAGCTAGCACCTTGGATGATGATCGTTGGCCCCGCCATCATGGACCGAGTGTTCTCATTTAAGTTTTTTTAGGGGGGGGGGCCTACCCCCCCCCCCAACCAAGTTATGGATCGTTATTGACCTAGGTCACTACCTCTATATATACCTATTTGTAAGATGCCACACGAGTTAAGTTGAATTTTTCAAATCCTAAGCTCTCCCAAGATAGTGAAGTTTTTCATGTTGGAGCCCGTGATTTATTGCCCCCTAAAGTGTGAGGTTTGCATCTCCTTATAAGTTAGTATCCCCCATAGTTAACTCCCAATGTGGGACTAAACCTCACGCCCGACGTATCCAGTGTGTACAAGAACAAGAAATACTACACGCTAGATCACGCGATCTCCAGGCTTCCTCGGCCTCAGCCCCAAGAGCGGCGCCTAACCTGACTCTGAGTTTGACAACATCTGTCATTATCGGTGGCATCTGGCCGGAGCGCGACAATTTGAACAAGGGTCTTGGCCCCATCCGTCCCATGTAGAGGGAAAAACGCGTTGACACCAAGGACTACAATGCTAGCTTATTCAACAACAAGCTGGCTTCCACCAAGGTCTTCATCAACGAGCGGGACGGAATTTTCACCCCACGAGACAAGTATTGGCATGTCACCCTGGTACACAAAAGTCAAAGGGATCGCTCAAATCTCCAGTGTAATTATTAGTATCGATTCCACGAATAGCTAAAAGCTAATTATTTTATTTTTTAAAATTAGAGTGTCACTTTTCTAGTTATTTATGTACTAACAAAATTAAATAAACTAGGATGATTGCTTTGGAAAGTTTAACTAAAATAAATATGCAGGCAAATGTGCTGAAATTTAAAGAGAGTTGTTATTTTTGAGAGCAAGCAGTGGATCAAAAACGTAGGCATGGGGTGACCAACATGATGTTGCATGGCTGAGATCATTGATTTAATAATAAAATCACTGTTCTTGTACATGTGTCTTGTAAGGTCGAAAGTAGGCATGTGTCTCATATCTAGTAGTACGCACTAACCAAGAGAGTTTGCACGACATTTATTGTTCTACCCATCTATTTTACCAGGGCCAACTTAAAACTACGAGTAATTAAGGTCTATCTTTTCGAGTAGCCCAAAACAACACATTAACACTAAGCCTTCCCTATGTCCCTCGTGAGACCATAAAGTTGTGGCTGAAACCATCAAGTATGCCAAGAGTTTGTATCAAACATGTCACTAAATTTCGAAATCCTGAAGCTATTTTAGCTCCTTCTGTAAAAACGCTTGCCCCAGAGCATAAGAATATTTTGTACTAAAATAATCATCAGGAAGTTTCCCACAACTTTGTGCATTTCATCAATTTCTTTTGACTTTATTTTCGAAGGGCTGATCTTGAAAAACTACTCGGCGGAAATAGATTTTAGAAAACTCCAGATTTGACTCCAATTAAGACTGATTTCTATATTTATGCAAATTTCTACAAAATAAGAAATTTATACATTTGAAACTATTATTAGGTTAACTCAAATAAATATAATAAAATTACTTAATATTAATGATTCTCACACAACAAATTATAAGGTTTATGTATGCATTTTACATGCATCACAAGCACGTGGCCAAGATGACTTGCGGCTCCAAGGTACTTGGGCCAACCTTTTGAACTTCGTGCGTGGGGAGGATTGGGGTGTGGAACCCAAGGCGAAGATAGCCATGTATAAAGCATGCAAGAAATGGGACGGAATCCCTAAATGGTGCATTGTCGTGACGATCGATGCCTTCTTGAGTGATAGCGTCGATATTATATCGATCTCCATCAACGTTTGGCGAGTAGAGCAAATGTGTCCATGTGATCTTTAACAGAAGAAACAGAGGTCCGCGAGACCGAGCTAGCACCTTGGATGATCATCGTTGGCCCTGTCATCATGGACCGTGTGTTCTCATTTAAGTTTTTTTTGGGGGGGGGGGGGGTAGGGGACCACCTCTAAACCTATTTTTAAGATGCCCCACGGGTTAAGTTGAACTTTTCAAACCCTAAGCTCTCCCAAGATAGTGAAGTTTTTCATGTTGGAGCCCGTGATTTATTGCCCTTCTCTTTGGAAGGGGTTTTCACCGTTAAAATCCTTGTTTCCCATTTTTTTCGTTTGGTATTTCTTTTTTATTATTCCATTATTTTGTTTCAACAACATGCATCGTTGAAGTTCGATATACCGTTGGGGGACTACAACACAAGGTTCACCTTGTGGTTGTGGGCTATCCTGACACACTCAGATATGGATGATGCTCTATTTGGATTCAACAAGAAGGAATTGTTGACGCGGACTAGCGAGGAGAAGCGGAAGGCCCATAAGGCTTTGTCTCTTATTCAACTTCATCTTTTGAGTAATATTCTGTAGAAAGTACTGCATCAGAAAAACCACTGCAATTCCATTATATATAAGAAGTGCTTCTACTACATAAGCACATTATTCTAATACATTGCACAATTTTTGTGACAAGTACACAATATCTAACACATAGATCTAGTCCATAGTTAAAAAACTAAACTATATCTAACACATATAGATCCGGTCCATAAACAGGAAAGTATATATAACACATAGATATGGTAATATCATTAAGATATTGGAGCAGGCTCACCGATCTGGTCCTGCAGCTCGTCTTGCTAACTAGGCAGACCCGGCCTTGCTAAATTTGCAGATCCATACAATAAATGGGAGTTTAAAAAGCATGCTACACATGTATACCTTTTGGAGGATGACCACTTGGCTAGCGTTGGCCACGGTGGGGGCGGGGACGAGCCGGGTTGATCAGAAGTATTGGCAACACCTCCGGCACTCTATCGCCCAGATAGGCATGAGTCCATGGTGGAAAGACCATTGAGGGCATCAACATTGCAACTACAAAAGCCTCAAGAAGCTAGCTCTTGCTTCTGTCTCACCAACCAGGTGAGTTGTCTAGGGAGCAGATGTACTATGTGATCCTAACAGTCGAATGAACTGGACTTCTTCCTCTCCCCGTCCACAGTAACGAGAGGCGATTTGTGAAATCCTGTAGGCTTCCCACTTCGCCGGCGCCGATTCGTCGGGTCCCTCGGCCTCCGCCGGCCGCTCCGGCGGCGGGAGGGCGGGGGAGCCTCGTCTCGCTCCGTGTATATAGTAGGGGTGCGTATGGTGTCCAGCCGGCGGCGTCGGGGCGGAAGCGGCGCGGCCGGAGTGGTTTTGCAGGCGGTGGTTCTTCCCTTCGACGGCGGTGCTCTCCGGAGTCCTGGCGTCGATCTACCGTCTCCGTCGAGCCTGCAGGTCTACGGAGCTGCTGGCCTCGACTTCCCCACTGCCGGATGCCGCGGGGCGGCGGATCTGGCCGGAGTTGCTGAAGGTGAAGGTGGTACCGTACCAGATCGAGGATTGCGTCAGCGATGCAAGGTGGAGGTTCCTCGGAGCCGAGTTCTGTCGACTTCCCGTCCGCCAGGGGTCTCCTTCCGTTCTAGGGCTGTAGTGGAGGAGCGGCGGCGGCGCGCCGTAGTACGTCTTCGTTGTTGTCGTTGTCTTCGTTTGCTTGCAGGACCGGCTTGTATTTTCTTTGTTTCTTTGGGTTGTTCTGTACGCTTCCTGGTATAATATCACTTGATCTTTCCTCGCAAAAAAAAACAGTCGAATGAAGTGGTCTCGCTGCTGGCCCAAATATATACTATGTAATTGATATGATTATGTTTTGTGGGCCCTAATGGATCATAATACCCCACACGGATATCGCTCGGTATCACGCATGAGATGGAAGTGTTCGCAGACACTTCTCAATATAGAAAACGTGTACGATATTGCATGTGGAATGGTCCATGTGGACGGAGGAAGAGAGGGCGGGGGGGGGGGGGGGTTACTAGCCGTAGTACGAGGGGGAGGAGCCTCCTCCTCCCCAACTAGTGACACCTACTCAACAAGCTGCAACGCCGATGTTAGGAATTGCCACACAAGAGAGACGAATGGTCTTCTTATTGTAAGCCATATCGAAGCTAGCGAGCATGAAGCTAGTGTGTCTATCGAAAAAGACAACTTGGCGAAAACACATGAGTATAGTTTTCCCTGTCTGAGATGTGGTCATAGAGCAGAACGAAAGAAATATGTAAGCCATATCTAATATTCCGCACACGATTAACTCACTCCAAAATGTGTGCTTTGACACGGATGTATTCTGCCCACGTTTTCTGTTCCAAATCGTGTTCGAAAATTTGGTGACGGTCATTGAGACTTTACGTGTGCTGTGTCTTCCTGAGGGAGCCTATCTAAACAATCTTCCGCACTGCATACGAAAAAGATCTTGTGCAAAGCATATCCGAGAACGTGATTATTAATTATTCGTGCTGAAAACCCACATTCCTTTGGACTCACGTGCATGTTTAGAATGTATGGATTTTGGATTTTGAATTTTTGATGCGTGCGACTGTAGTAGAAGATATTGATCCCTGAAGGGTGTACTGGAGTTTGCATCAGCTCATTGGAATTTTTATTTTAAAATGGAGATAAAAGCTTTGCCTCGATTTATTAATTAAGAAGAGTGTTAGGACAAGATTGCCCCTTACAAACAAGCAAAAAAGGTTGTTACCCGCAGTTACCCAGAAGCGGGCTTCCTTCTTAATTTGATCTAAAACTACAAAATGAGGCGCATGTTTGTTGCGAAAGATTCTAGCGTTGCGTCCACTCCAAATCTCCCAAGTGAGGAGCAACATTAGCGAGG
Organism: Lolium rigidum; assembly: GCF_022539505.1. Taxonomy (NCBI): domain Eukaryota; kingdom Viridiplantae; phylum Streptophyta; class Magnoliopsida; order Poales; family Poaceae; genus Lolium; species Lolium rigidum. The sequence continues at coordinate 269,865,968 of NC_061514.1, forward strand.
CAAAAGCCTTCCGATCTGAAATTGCGCCACTTGTCATACTGCTCCACCAAATGTCAATTGGCATGCCAAGTTTTGTTCAACTCGGTGAATCCAAGCCAAGCCTTTATGCTTTGCCACACACGGATGGTAAACCGGCAATCGACGAAGAGGCGGCGGACATAAATAATCTCACAACCGCAAACTAAAATAAAATCTTACGGAAATTTAAAATACTTCCTCCGACGAATAACAAATATTAGAGCTTCAGTATAAATTTCGATAAATTTAAACTAAAATTCCGATAATTAATGTACTAGATGATAGGGAGTAGAACATGCAGACATGATGAGGACATGCGTGAAAAAGAGTGGTCGTGAGTCGTGACTTGACCATTAATTAACTGGATATGAACGTTTACATTTTTGCCACTCCGATGACACAGCCGTGTCCAATTCTCCATTCGTCATCAAATGATTATCAACAGCAGAAGCTTACATCGGTCCAAGATGAACTTAACAGGGAGAACAAAATGTCAAAACTGTGGTGCTAGTTTGGGTTACGTTGGGTGTGTACGTGCCCCCTGAAAAGGAAGATCCTTCTCCTCCACCCACAATGGACAGTTCTACGCCACACCATCATACCAATCCGGGAGGTTTATCGAAACCACGGGGCGGCAGAACACGAGCAGGCCGTTAAAATATGTGACGGAACGGAATAAAATATACTCTATCCAGCACGAGCTCGCTTGGGCAGAGGAGGAAGAAGCTTCCCAGGCCCCAATCAGTCAAACCCGCACGCGCGCTCGCCCACCGGAAATTAGCAGAGCATAGCCGCGACCAGGTAAGTTGTTCCACGCCAGCCGCCATGCGCGCGCGCCCAGCCGGCTCAATAAATAGGCCGTCGGTCTCCCACGTAACCACCACAGACGACAGACCACACCAAGCTAATTCGTACTTCGCAAAGGATCCAGCGCAAGAACAGCGGCAGGAGGAAGAAGAAGGGAGAGTGGTTCGTTTGCTTCAGCGATGGAAGGGCTGATCCCGTTCGTGCTGGACGCGATCAGGAAGAGCAACAGGAGGGACAGCTACCGCTGCGTCTCGTCGGACGGCAGCTCCCACGGCAGCAGGCGGAACCTCATAGACTACACGGAGCTGCCGGCGGACGGCGCCGCCTGGTCGGAGTTTGTCCAGCCGGCGATGGCCGACGTCCGTGGCGCTGAGGAGCACGCGATGCACGGCCGGCCGGCCGCCGTGGTAGCCGGGTCGGCTTATCGCCGGAAATGAGTACGCAGTTAGCAGATGGCACGTTTGGCGCCTTATAACAAGTCTGTAAGGCACCGTTGCTTAGTTAAATTACCCAATTGGATTGGTTTGTTGATCGACTGTTAGCCATGTTGTGAGCGCAAGCTGCTCCCAACTCACGTGTTACGTTCTTGGAGTGTACCGGCAGAAACCTGCCTATGTATGTTTTCCCAAAATTGTATTGAAAGCTGTACATATATATACCAGTTGTGATTTGTGAATGAAATCTAACGTTGTATATGATGCCCCCCATAGGGGGCCTCATAGAGATTAGCTGCTCGTAGCCGTTGGATCTTCCCGTCTGGCAATCTTGTGCGTCCATTTTTCACTGGTGGAGTAGTCCAGGACGCGAGGCCCTCACGCGAACCCGCTTTTTATCCATGGGTCGATGAAGCCCACGCGGCCCGGCGTTGGCGCGTCGTGCCCTATCCCAAACCTCCCCAATCCGGCAGCCGCCGCCTCTCCCGCTCCCGCTGCCGTCGCTCCCGCTCCCCGTCGTCGTCCTTCCCCTTCCGCCGTCGGCATGATATGGCTCTTCTCTTCCAATCCCTCTCCCTCCACTCCACATCAAGGTCAAGTTGCCGCCACCACCACTCACCGTATAGCCAGCGACGCACGGGGGCATGGGAGCCGCCGCAAAATTCAGGAGCTCCAGATCCTGAATCCTGAATCCTGAATCCTACCCACGCTGGTCGTTGTCTGGAGGTATCATCGTCATCCTGGATAAGAAGCAGCGCGATCTGTCAACTACAATATCCTAGATTTTTTCTCTTGCTGCCGCTACCAGATTCCAGGTCTGCCTTGCGCGGCCGCACTCATCCGTGGAGATGGAGATGAAGGCTGTGTGAGACAGCTCTTGCAGCTCCAGGTTGAGATAAAGAAGAATAAAGATGTTCAGGTATGCATCCGCCTAGATTCTTGCACTCACGAATTTGTGCTCTCCTTTCATTTGCTCTCCATACGTTTCTTGAAGGAAGGCCAGACCAACCATGAGACATTCTATTTTGTTTAGGTGATGTCCGCCGGTGAGGTTTCTCTTTGACACAGATTGGTCACACGTGAGGCATCCTTGTGTCCTTGTGTTAGGATATGTACCTGATGTTGCCATAAAGCGTTCCCAAATTTTCTGAAAGAAGATGATTGTTTCATATATATTTTAATGTTAAATGGGATCCCAACCTTTCCACCTCTCCTATCAATTTCTCGATTTCTCTCTCGCAGGTTACCATCTATCTCACTCTCCTTTTCATCTCTGTATAATCAGATTTTGATTTTATCTTTGATGTTCTATGAAAAATCTTAGCAGGTTATAGCGGAAGATTAATCCATGTAATGTTTATATTTGAAATTTAGCTGCAGCTAATGTACAATATACTACCTCACTCACATATCTGACTTGAATGTGTAGTATATTTTCTATCTTCGGTGTGGCACTAGCATGTGCAAGCTATCATTGATAAGATAGCATGAGAATTTTTTTTCTGGATTGAGCATATTGCGATATTTGTCTAGGTTCATCTCTGAAATTTAATTATAAAACTCAGATCTCATTATATGTGAGCTATCGTGATTTTTTTTCCCTTTCACACTTCAGGTTGCTGCTATATGAAAGTTGTTTGAGATTCCGTGTCACGGTTTCATTGTCCATCCTGGCTTTTCTTAGTGTCATGCAGAGAAGGAGTGGTGAAGAGAGGCTTGACGGAGGACAAAGATAGACTGCCGGCGGCGAGCTGCATCTCCCATCAGTCTCCATTGTTCATCCCTGGCTCTTAGTGTCATGCGGTGGCCGGCCAGGCTCTGCCGCTCCACAAACAAAAGAGGGGTGTGCCTATTGGTCCCAAAGGTGTGATGACATAACCATTTCCCCAGCGTCCTCTATCAAGCCGAAGCCTGCATCTATTGCCTTGAAGAGCAACACCCAACCTTGTGCAACAAGGTGAGTAAAGATTCATAGAAACTGTTCCATGCCTCATGTTCGGTTTACAAGAAGAAATTGCTCATTTTGGTAAATACCTGAATATTTATTCCTTAACGTGTCTTGTGTTGTTTAACAGAAAGAAAAGAACCAATTGTTCCAGTGATTAATATGTAGAGAAAGTGTCTCTGAAATATTTATCTGGAAATGGATACTTTGGATACAAATGATTGATGCTTGAATTAGCCTCCAAATTATTTAGGATTCGTACATTAAGATCTGCAACTACTGATTCCAGAAAAGATGTGCTCTATTTGTTTTCTGCATTTCATATGTAGTTGAATCAATATCACTATTCATATGCGCCCCTTGCTGTATATATTTTACTTTCATCTATATTTATTCACCTATTAACAGGTTGAAGTTATATGGTTGTTAGCAACGTTGTTCATACCTCTGTCACTACCATCACCTCCTGCCCAGCTGTCTTGAGACTGAATACAGGTATCAGTTGATGGGGTTCCTCACCTCACTCTGTCATCTTATAATTTGGCATCCATTATTTTGTGGTGTCTTCCCTCATCATCCTATTCATTGCTTGCTCAGGTCGATCGGATCTTATTGCTAAGCAGCAGCTCTGCTTCGCTGGGTACGGATCAACAACCTCCGACACCCAGCTTCCAACCTTGAATCTAATGACTTGATGACAGATTCTCTGTTGCAGTACTGCATTCTCACTTTGCACCACCGTGTCGGCCAAAGGTAATAGACTCAATCTTCTATTTGTTATATGGGATGCATTTATGAGTTAGGATTTCACATACGTGCTAATATATGGGATGCATTTATGGGTTAGGTCTGCAAAAGAAATATCAACGCTAATTGTTGTGAAATGGATGAAATAATATCTTTGCCAAGACAACCAAATATCTAAGCGCATACATTATACTGTACCAGACAATGCAAAGGTGTGAAGTTCATTTGTGCTCAACGGCAAGACAGAGCTTCTAGGCCTGACTTGTCATTCTTCCTGCAGCATGGTTGAGGTTTGTCTCCGAGCATTCATCTTCTCTGAGATTTCCCTTTTGTCACTGTATTATTTTTTTGTGGAAATTAAGAGGACCAGATCCATTATGTAATCATAGACATTGCAGCATGTCAACTAAATGTTTTTTTCCAACTAACGTTTTTTATTTACATCAGGTTCAAATCTTCGATTCACGTAATATACTCCTAAATTAAGCGTACTGATGGAGGTTTGGATTAGATCAGGTGGCTGTCGGCGCCCATGAGGCTTCCAGAACAAAATAAATTTTGATGTGTTGTCTCTAGGCGAGGTGCTTTTCTGGTTTCCCTATTTTCCTTTGTCATTTCTTTTCTGGGCACTCCAATTTTACATATTATTTATCTGATGATGCTTTTGGTGTCTTTAGATATATTGTGGAGTGATAATCAAATCTTATCCTCTAGATGTAGAATGCTCTCTTGTTATGCAGTTCAAATCTGAAATTCTATGTTGTACTTCTCTCTCTAGCTAAAAGTTACAGAACTGCACGACACTTCTCTCCTCTCATAAACTCCTATCAGTTATTACACATGCAATGTTATTGGGAATGTTATTATTTGCTTGCTACAAACTGGCATGGGGTTTAGCTATGTAGCACCTGCAATATGCTTGAAAAAATGTGTGTATAACCTGAAGTGTGACCATAGAGTGACTAAAAAAATGTAGGATATAACAAAAAAAAATGGCCAGACCTCAGTAGAGTGACAAAAGAGCCAGTAGAAATACTGGCTTACATGCTAATCAATGAATAAGTACGGAAGTATGTTTGGTGACTTGATGATTCGTTCGTTTAGTAAACCGTAGTACTGTAGTAGACATTTTTCATGAATGGATCCAGTTCTTTTGAGGAAGTTATTTCATAGGGAACATTCCTTTTTAGCGAGATGAGTAATTTATGATTATATTGAATATTTCTTAAAAAAACCTGCTAGGTCAAGAGATAACACTTCCCATATGCTCTGTTTCCTTTTCCCTCCAATAACAGTCTCATGGCGTGATTGTAAAGCAATCTTCTTTTTGTTAATGTTATTCTACTATTTTGTCATCCAAACAGATAGAGGGCAGTTCTTAGTGGTTGCTCAAAGATTCAGACATGGGGCGCATAGATGATACTTCCTATTTCTCAAGGGAGTTCCTTATGATTATAATTGTTTAGAGAAGGGTCAGTGATTGTAGAAGGATAGAGTATAAGGATAGAATATTGGTTTCCTGATGGATCGTGCTTCCAGTTATTTGTTAAAGTGAGGTATTAATGTTGATTGAAGATTCAATGCTCATAGAAAGTACTCCCTCCGTTCGGTTTAAATCGACGCGAGTTGTACAGAGAAAATAGCTTATGCATGTACATTCCTCGCGTCAATTAAATGTGAACAGAGGTAGTACTAGCTACTGAATGACAAATGCTGCATCGTTGCAAGTTGGTTAAGAACTTCCCAGTTGCATTTCGGATAGTTTGTATTTCACTATGGCTAGATAGTACCCACTGCCCAGCTGCTTATTTTGTCGTCTTTGTTTTTTCCCTTCTATAGATTCAATGCTCATAAAAAGTACTGGGTACCGAATGACAAATGTTGCATCGTCAAAAGTTGGTTAAGAACTTCCCAGTTGCATTTCAGATAGTTTGTATTTCCCTATAGCTAGGTAGTAGCCACTGCCCAGCTGCTTATTTTGTCGTCTTTGTTTTTTCACTTCTATAGTGATTCTTCTGGATATCAGCTCAATGTGTCTGGAAATAGGACAATATCAATTCATGGTTTGCTTTCATCGAGTAATTAGTGTGTCATACTTTCTTGCACTATTGTTGCTGGTGGTGAGCTTTGAGGCCTTGGTAATGATAATATGTGTTCCTTGCAGGAATTGAATTACTTCAGTCCATGGTACACTGTGACTTGGATATCCAATTAAAAGGTCTATGCATAATCCTGTTAGAGAATTCCACCGATACAGCCTCTTTACTGACAGCGGAAATGTATTCTCACGGGTACATTCATAGGGTTCAGGGCTGGAAATTTGTAATGATCAGTGTGTTCACCTATACGGAGGAATTGCGGTCAAGAAGAATGTGACTTATTTAGAAGCATGCCAAGGTACAAATCGTCTCTCTACGCAAAAAAAAAGGTACAAATCGTCTTTTAAACACAAGATATTTCTAATCAGGTAGGTAAATGAGCCATTAGAATCGAATTGATTCATTTTGTGTAGGTACATAGCTTTCGGCCTAAAAGTGTGTATGTGCTTCATACAAAGTTTGGCTACTTGAACCTAAAAGTGCGTCTGAACAAATGCAATAATGAATATGTACAATATGAAATATCATATGTTGTCTAAATGGTCTGTTATATACCTACATATGAGCTTCTGTGTAAACATATATATTACTATTTTTAAATAATAATTGCTGGTACTGAATGTCTCAAATATTGGATCTCGGTATTTTAGGAGAATAGATGATATTTTACACCGGATGACACAGTTTATGCCATAAGTGTATCAAAAACAAAGAATGGTACCAATTAACTGGGCTAGCAGAATCTTGATAATACACAGTAAGCACATTTTCTCTCTTTGATATTTTGTTTTTCTATCAGCAAAGTAGTCGCAAACTCCCAAAAATAATTTGCTATCGTGTTTTAAGAGATGTTCGTGCAAACTTGTACATCAATTGATGCAAGGTAGAAACCTTTTGGTAGCGCTGATATAGCAGAGTACACAAGATATAATCCCTAACAAATAGTAAGGCGAAGCAGCCAAGGCACCTACTGTTCAAATCTACACTCGACTTAACAGATGAACATAGAAAAGTAGCATATATACATGAACGCTAGCTGGAATACACTTCAAAATATGAACAAGGTCTGATGAAGCTTTTCACTATGCATTCTTTGTGAATACCTCCAGCTTTAGCAGTCTCATGTTGTCTTGCTACTCTTGCACTTCAGTCTGTGCTGTAGGCGTGTCTCACTGGAACAACGATATTATTAGTGATGCATACACAATTGTAACTGAAGTTGTCAGTCCAAACAACACAACACAACACTACTATAGTCATTGATATCCGGTGACAAACCTGGATGGTAGCCATCCGTGTCAAACATGCAAAATAGGCTTAGCAAATCTTCAACAAATGTTGGAGTATATAATTCACTTGGAAGAGCTCCGCTTTTGATTTTGGGTGAGGAGCCAGTATGTAACGCGAAGGTCAACTATAACAGCAGTGACCAGATGACATCAGTGTGGTTTCTTTTCCCTGTTCTTGCAACATCAAGCATCTGATCCAAAACCAACAAGTATGATCTAGGATTACTTACAACAGCGCATCTGCATAATTTATGGTAACAAAACCAAGAGCACTTTGAGAGAACCTCAATTAGATGGCCAAGAATTTGATCCTTCTTATTACTGCTGACCTTTAAATTTGTTATCGAGAAGAGAACACAACTGCAGCAAAAGGCCATGAATTGAATTGAATGTAGAAGACTTTGCGGGCCGAGGTAAATTTCCATTTCCCGTCTTATCTGATACAGGAGGATCAGAGCACTGAGAACTGTGAGCTGCCACTTCACAACTTTCAGGAGGTAAATGATCCAGTATATCAATAACAGCTGCATTCTCTCATTAGATACCAAACCAATCAGGGCCCTTGCTGCAAGGACACGAACCCGATAGTTACTCTAGGGAGCACATTTCTGAATAAAGGTTAAAAGTAAAAAAGTATTTAAAGGATCCTCACTTCCACAGCTTATAGGTGACGGCTTAAGCCTTGATAAAAGAATAATAGGGCACAAGCTGGGGTGTATGTATGGCTTTTGCAATACGTGACTCCAAATTGCAAGAAACCCCATCACCTAGCAGTTATGTTGCAACTTTCAGTTCACTAGAGAGGAAAAGATGAAGTGATGGGTACCTTTATAATATAACAAGTCGCGACTCAGTCAACAGTTGATTCCACCAACTGAATATTAGTATGGGAAAATATTGGATATAATGTTTCACCATAACAAACAGAAAAACAAGAGGTTGATAGAAGTAATAACAATTGTAATTTAGTAATGCAATTAATAAACAATATTTTCGAAAGCAGTTCTGTTGATTATCATATAAACAACACCGAAGTGCTGAACTGAAAGAGAAAAGAAGACATGATTATTAACTTTATACAGGGCAAGCTCCTCCTTGAACGGTAAAATCATTTGAAATGTTTGAAAAATAAATGATAATCATTTCTTTTGCAAAAAATATGTCCCTTCTTTCATCTGAATGGAAGGTTTCATGAAAGACAGGTGCCCCGAAACTGCAATTTTGGAAACATAAATATTTTTCATTGTAGGATAGAAAAGTTATCTTCACTTAAGTTTGCATGTACACACATGGGACCATGTGTAATTTTTTATAGATCATTTTGATATTAAGAACTTATTTCACCCAGGAGTGGGTGCACTAATTTTACATCATTCCAAACAAAACCTCAATTACGTATAATTACTTGCTTTCAGAGCATACAATTATCTATCGGTAGGCATCAAAGGATACATAGACTGTGAGAAGGGGCAGCATGTGTGATCCCTCACTCCGACAACCTAGGCCCTAGGTGAGTTGTTCCAACTATTTGTTTCTTATAAACCATGTCAAGGTTCATGTTACTCTTAATCAACATTCTAATCTACTTGCATTTGTGGTGTTTATCCTGAGACTAAAATGGTTATTCCAGGTTACTTGCACTGATAAATGGAGATGCGCCAGTCATCTATCAAGATTCTAATATGCCTCCATTTTATGGTCTTCTTTTGTAAAGATTGAGCCAATATGCCATCTTCAAGTTAGGGTCATTCTTGAGAGTAATTATGGGAAGTTACAAAAAGTTGGTTGGGAAGAGTAGCCGAAGTGATAAAGGGTAGGACTTAGTGCAGTGGAAAAATATGTTTATATCTATTTTTGGATAACAGTGTGCATGGTTAGTATTTTAGATATATACATTCACTAGCTACATTGATATCTCTGAAGTAGATGGAAATCCCAGATCAAACATGGGTGAAGGATCTTGATGTCATTGCTCTTGCGCATTTCATTAAATCAATTTTACCAACATCAAAATTATTCCTTTTATAGATGGTCCGACTTGTGTAGATGTTGCTTTTGTTGTTCCTTCCTTGCTTGTGTTGTTCTTGACATAGTTATTGAGTGTTTTGCTACTATAATATATTCCTTTTGTTTCCTTGGTTGTATATAAATGTTTCTACTTCATTTGTAATTTAGTTTGCTTTATCTTAAGATTATCCGATTGATTTTCGTTTTCTAAAACCGAAGAAATGGATTATCAGTTTCCACCTATTTTTTAGCAATGATATATAAAGTGTATATCGACATGAGTTTCACGGGATCGTGCGCCAAGGCGCACATCTAAATCTAGTCCAGGGGTATATATGATGCCCCCCATAGGGGGCCTCACAGCGATCCTTGCACGTAAGCCGTCGGATCTTCCCATCGGGTACATCTGGTCCGTTCGTTCGGAGCTGAGGCTTGGTATAAAATTGCCCCAGCCCGGTGAAAACCCTAGCCGCCGGCGCGTCTCTCCCCAATCCCCGCATCTCTCCCTCCCCCAATCCCCGCCCCGCCCACTCCCCTTCACCTCCCCACAGCACCGAGCCGCCGCCGCTCCATCTCCTGGTGGAGCTCGCCGAGCCCCGCACCTTCTTCTCTGCCACGCTGCTCGTTCTTGCCGACAGGAGGTGCACGGACCACCACCGTCGCACCGCCGAGCTCTGCCACGGAGCGCCCTCCTCCGTGCCTCCAGGGATCCACCCCTGCCTCTCTCGTCATGTGCGGCGGCCGGCCGGGCTCCGCCTCTCCCACCTCGGCGGCGCTCTACAGGAGGTGCGTGGGATGTTGCTCCGGCCGCTCTACAAGATGACCCCGACGTTGAGCTCGCGTTTCTACTGTGCTTCACCTCCCTCCGCCTCATAGCTCAAAAGGAGAAGCACGGCCGCCGCCCCACCAAGGGAGACATTGACGTTGTGAGTTCTTTTCTTTTTCGATTGAGCATTTTTTTAGAGATTTTACATGAATTTTCTAGATTTCTGATTTATCTCTTGTGTGCAACATGTAGTGGAATCAAAGGGCATAATAAGCCCTAGACCAGCGAGCCCCATCACCGTCTTCAGCAGGGAAGATGTGTGTATTGCTAAAATAAGAGGATCATGCTATGTTTCGAGACTCGTTGCTACATTTTTTCCCAACAATTGGTTGTTTGTCCTATGGAAATGGGTGTGTACTGTGTAGACTCGTATGATCCGCATCCAAGTAAATCAGCTTGGCTATCAATTTGATTTTGTATTCATCTTTTTGTACGAGTTCCATGCTATAGATTGTATGAGGAATCTTGGTTAACATATGACCGAGGGTGAAGGCCATGGTGGAGAGCCTTCGCTTGGGGACTTCGAATTAGTGTGGCTTTGATCTGTTCCATTCCAAACATGGGGGAATGAAATTGTTTGGCTTTCCATTCCATCAACGAGTTAGGTGAATAATTCAACTAGCTACGTACGGTAAATTACAAACTGCCTCTGATTATGTGTGCTCGTGTCCGTGCGTTCTTTGTACAGGTTTGTGCTCGTGTCCGTGCGTTCTTCGGAAGGTCTACAGGTTCACTAGGTACGCGCCCCCTGTTTGTCAAGATTCTTCTTAATTTATGCCACGCTTCGATAAAAAACCAGGCTGGCTGCAGAGGGAAGATTAACCTACATACTGCTTGTTCTGCTCGGTAGTTTCGTCTTTACCAAGTTTAGCTTGCATCTAGATATAGCCTAGCCTGCCTGTCTATTACATCACCTCCTTGGATTGGGTGATTAACTGCTTACCACGTAATGCATTTTTCAGTTTTTACCAGCTGATATTGCTAAGTAGATGAGTGATTTGTGCTGCCAGTTATGTACATATTTGTTTGAGTAGGCGTTAGAATGTTTAGAATGTTTAGTTCCCGTTGGACAATATGTTCTCAAGGCACATGCTATGAACTCGGGAGATAGATATTGTTTATATGTGGTGATAGTACGGACCGAGAGCTACACGTTTTGAATACAGTTTTATGAGAGGGAGAAGCCTTCTTTCCATCCTGGAAAGTTGCTAGCTAGCAGAAATTTGTTCTCTAAGATAGAAGACTACATTTTGGGTTGCTCATGTTTACTATTGTCTACTAGATTTCTAGCTCGGATCGGAGTTGCTCATGTTTCTCCCCTTTACGCAAGCACAATTGGGTTGATATATATACCAGAGAGAGGTTGAGAAGCATTATTGATTCAGTTATGGGCTTTCCACTGAGGGATGCTACTTTCTTTTGGTTCACCTTATCTTATTCAGCTATTATTTCAGTATCACAGTGGCCTGGTTGATCATGTTCTGTTTGAGATTTTGCTGTTATGTAGAGGCACCCTCTATTTCTTTGAAGTCGAAAAATTCGAAAAAACAATCGAGGCACGTTCAGTACCAAGGTAAAGGCCTCCTTCCTCGCTCTGCTTTCATACCGGTTTTTCTTTGTGAATCATTTTGTTATCAATGTTATCTTGGCGTCACCAAATTGCTCACCTAGCATTTGCTTGCAGCTATCTATCTTCTTATTTACTTGATGAAGTTATAAGTGTCTGTTACCTTGTGGGTAGAGGGATGCTAGACTCGCTAGCTAGAGGCATGAAGGTTGATAGTTGCTTTTTATTGCACCATTATATTTACAGCATAGGTCTATATTAGCTACTGTGGCTATCAAGTTTTATTAATGCCACTTCATACTTCAGCAGACAGAAGCTTTAGCAGTTCGTAGCTGACGGACAGCTGAGCAAGGATGAATTGGTGGCATTCCAAGTGCCTCTCTGCATTCCTCAAGAAGCTGTCGATGCTGCTCATGCTGACATATGCAGCCAGTTGTTTGCAAAGGTGATGTATTTTTTCATTTAACATACTCGTGCATAATTTAAGTTCTATTCCAGATCTGCATTAGTTCAGCAAAGTTGATGGCCTATTCTATGTAAGTGGTGTTCTTACCCTGTTTAGGACATTGCAGGTTGTCAATGAAGCGATTGTGTCGGTTGATGGATATCATGCTGGTATACGAGAGGCGGTTAGGAAAGGAGCACAGAGTCTAAATTTGAAAAAGGAGGCTGCCATGACCATCTTCAGTAAAGCATGCCTCCTCCCTAAAAAAAAACTATGCAAGTTCAAATATTCATTTTTTGCTGCTACTGCATTTGTGTTCTACCACTTCCTGCAATAAATCAAAGAATCCAGAGATAGAAAGTAATCATTTTGTTTACAAGCCGTACATCTATACCCATTTAAAATATTTTCAACATGAGGCTATTGTTTTGTACTCCATTTTGTGAATGATAATCTCATTCACACTATTATCATCATATTGTAGTTTCCTACGACTTTCATGTCTTCTCTTCATAGCAGCACGCCAACACCATTTGAGGTATTATGCTGCATTTGTACCCTACGATGTGTTTCTCTTTTCTTCATAACTCATATGGCACCAGGCTTGAGAACTGCAGTAGTACTTCTGTCTTCATGGGGTTCGGCTTGTGGTGCAAGATGCCGATATATGACACTCCTCGGTTCTACCTAGCTTCTGCAGATCGGTGGGTAATAAAAAATGCCCCGGAGTTTATACTATCGATGTTGATACATCTTCCTGAAGTGACTTGCTCTACAACTGAAATGATTCTGGTTCGGGTGAGTGTTTCGATCCTCGAACAATGATGCTCTTGTCCTCCTACCATGGAAATACTGATATGCTAAGCACTGCCCTTTAACCATAATTAGGTTTTAGTTCAGCCGGAAGACGACCATGTTTTAGTTGAGTCGAAAGACGACCAGGTTTTAGTTGAATCGGAAGACGACCAGATTTATCTTGACGTAGAGCAGGACCTTGTACAGCGTTTGCGATTCCTTGTCATCGGCCAAGAGTTTAGCAATGTTGACACCTGCCGGAGGGCGATCAAGGACATGGCAATTGCTTTGCATTTCCAGCTTCGTGTCGTGAAATCTGACCATAGCCGATTCATTGCCAAATGCAGCACATAAGGATGTCCATGGCGGGTGCATGTAGCCAAGTGCCATGATGTTCGACTTTCACCGTCGGGACGCTGCAAGCGAGCATACATGTGAGGGTGTTCAGGATCTACATCATCAACAAGCCACCGTTAACTCGGGTGGCTAGGTCCGTTGAGGCAAGACTAAGAGATAGTCTGCAGATTAAGCCAAAGGAGATACTCGCAAGTATATTCGGGACCGGAATGGGGTTGCTTGTGTCTTATATGCGGGCATGGCGAGGAAAGGAGAGAAGCATGGCTGTTGTTCATGGTACCCTTGAGGATGGATATCGCCTTCTTCCTGCATACTGTGAGCAGATTGGAAAGACAAATCCTGGTAGCGTTGCGGTATACAAAGGGTCTGGGATGGACAATTCCTTTCAGCGGCTCTTTGTCTCATTCCGTGCATCGATTTATGGCTTCTTAAATGTGTGTAGACCCCTTTTGGAAATTGACACGGCAGAACTGAAGGGGAAGTATCTTGGGACATTATGCTATATTATGTTTGTGTGTGTAGCTCTTCACAACAACGACCCATAGATTATTTTTAACTTCTAAATGCATTTTCAATTGCATGAATTATACTCTGTACATCTAAAAACATAACATTATTGGTGATGGTTCACTTGTCACTGAGTGTTCGATGAAATTGTCTACATGGGCTAATAGGTTTTCTCTGTTTATGTTGCAGGCTGAGAGTTCCCACCGAGGCCAGCGTGAGCTTACTCTTACCTGAGATGTTGGGCCTGCTATCGGCAACACAACACTTCTGCTTGTCGTTAGAGGCTCTGTTGGCTTAGATATATTTTTTGTTCTCGGTTGGATATCCTGAAGATTGTGATTCACCACTAGATATTATTGTTCGTTTTTTCAATTGCTTTTCTGGTGCAATCATTATGCCCATATAGATATTATTGGCGCGGCCCCGTTATTTCGCTCTGACAGATCATTTTGTAATACAAATGATAATAAGCTGAGAAGAACAGACAATATATAGGTTGGCTCAGCAAATATACTCAGACTCATCTTAGAATTGTAGATTCTCTATTCAATAGGTTGGCTCAACAATATATTACACAGATATATCTCAGAAATTTGCCTTGACGATGCATCTAAAAAATGATGCTTCATGTAATCCATGGAAAATGAAGATGTAAGAAGTCAAATCCTCACTGTAGCATCCAATGCTATGGTAGTATTAGCTGGGGAAATCATAGCCATGAATTTCATCAAAGGTATAACCTGAAGGCTAATCGACCAGACAAAATTATTCAGAAGTAGAAATTGCATCGCAGTGCTAGCAAGTGTTTCGTTTATGCGTGGCGTAGTCCCAAGCAGCTCAATCCATACTGACCTTGAGTTGTTCAGCATGTACAAACAGCCTACAGGAGAGTAGTAATTTAGCATCATATCAATTACAGGTGGGTGAAAGGTTTAAACTCGAAGGTTCACTATGGTAATTCAAATAAACTTGAGAACTGGCCACACAATATAGGATAGGCATTTCAAGGGCATGGATCCATGTACCTCTGAGCTGCACACACAAATAAGAACGTAGTGGTTAGCAACAACTTTTAGGCTGTCACTTATTAACTTATGACAAGGCACTACGAAAATTATTTCTCCATTCCTATTTTTATGATATATTCAGTTTGAAAAGTGAGAGGATTAAGAGTCAACCTGGAAAGGGGAATGGACCGGGGCATCAGTGGGCAACCACTAAAGCCAATGGAGGCGCACTAACACACGGCTGCTCTTTTAACATGACTACGATCTACAGTAGAAATATGCAGTACCAAAATAATAATTAACAGAGTGACTAAGAATTGACGTAGAATGTTTCTATTGATACCTACTAACGTATAAAGTTTTCTCTTTTGAGAGTTGTTTAAAGGTGGTCCTACTATTACAGGAAAATAGGACAGAAGGGTGCGACCAAGGCTCCGCCAAAATCAGTAGCAGTTTATGACCTATGGAGAGTATTTTTGGGCAGATTTGTGTGATAGTTTCAGTTTGCTACTTCAAATGTATAAGACACTTTGGTTTTGCCTTCCGGAGTTTCAAATAATCTCCCTCTTTTGCGCATAGTAATCGGACCCGCCTTTTGTGTTTCATTATTTTGTTCAAAAAATAGTGAACTCGGGCATGTACTTGGCTTGGCCAGAATTGTTGCGTGGTTCCATTTTACATTCTTTTTCTTCTACATGCTTGGTGTTATGGTACTAATATTATATAATTATTATGATTAATACACTTCATCATTTTTTAAACAGCTAAAATATGTGACTTTCTTTTGCTTTCATATTTTCCAGTCAGCTGAGCTCATTTATCCAGATTTAGGACCTGCCCATTATTCATGTATTATGTCTCTTTTCACACATGTTGTTTTCCAGGTTGTTCAGGATGAAATAGTTTATTTGGAACTTCACTCCTTCTCGCCAAAATAGATAGCATGGACCCTTGATCTACACCGTGGAGCTTGCGTAGATCGAGCTCTTGCTGCCGGAGATGGAACTAAGACCTCTGTTGGGTATATTTCTTACCATTCCCATCTCTTTATATTATACAAAATCTAGGAAGGTTGTTTTGTCCCATTCTCTCAAGTTCAGGCCTATTGTTTTCACTGGTCTGAAATGCGTGCAATGCGGCAGTTATGAAAATGCAGAATGTTTGGTGAATATTGATTCGATTGTAACTTGTGAAAATTAGTAGCTATGTGACTATGTCAATACTTCTGAAAATTTGACAGTAACTTCGGCCTCCGCTAAAGAAGAGAAGACTGAAACGGGATAGCTGTTCTTAACTTTTATGTTGTACCAGCTCTATATTAGTTCAGTTGTGTATAAATCATAAGGCTACGCTTTCATGATCTCAGACCATTACTGACACAATCTTCTTTCCGTACTTTCTAATTGTAGCCTCCCTCTAAGAAAGTGAATCAGATAATTGCAACAACTTCTTGATTTGTCAGTGAGCATGGTGGACAATCAGAGATTGTGTTAAGGGTGAAGCAAGGAAGTAGCCCAACATTTGGATTCTTGATGCCTCTGGTACATTGTTGATCATCCTCAGCTATTGAAAGATGGCTCAGACGCTGACACCAATAAGGTCAACAAAACTGTTATGAGCAAGAGTGAGCATGCCGCTTCATCAGGATGAAGATGTGCTTCCATCTTTATTGAAAAGCACTGATCATGCAAAGGACGCTGTTTTACATGAGAAAGGCCACAAAGGTTGTGCATCCCGAAAAAGAGTAAACAGTAGCAAAAGAAGCTTTGACTCGCTGCTCACCAGGAAAAGGTAAAAGGTGCCATGAAGGCGTTGACCACTTCTACCAAGTCTCGAGAACTCTAAATTAAGTGTATTTGGCACAAACAAAGTGATTCTCGAACCACCATCGTTTATAAAGGGCACATTGGAGAAAATTGTCGAGATTATTCTCGAGGAACCGAAAGGAGTTTGAAGAAAAGCTCATTGCGCAAGAAAGGATGACAGGGAGGTTTCCATTTCTTCTGCCCAATAATCCATACCATTCTTACTATCTCAAGAGTCTCCAAGAAACCCAAGAGGTAACTTGAATCGCACTTAAGCTATGTTTTAAGGTATGATTTTGCGTAATTTCCCCTTCCTGACGTTTTTGATAGAACTGTATGTTTTTATATTTATCATGTAGTTTAATTGGGCTAAACAGATGCAATTTTTATTCCTTTCCATTTATTTATTAATGGAGTAAACAATTCGGAACTTTTATTTGACTAAACGTTTGTCAGGTATTCGATTCTTATAAATACCGAGTGACCTAAAAGGTTGTTTCTCTGTCTTTACTCGAACTTCAAAAGCTTAACGATGGTGCCTACTCCATATTGTCTTACTCGCGATAGGGCATGGAAGCGGTGGGCGTGGGCATGAGCCTGGTGCCGCTCAGAGTGCAAGAGTTCCAGGAGGACTTGCTTTGGGCTCGCGGCCGCATGCACAGGCTGCGGGAGGTGCGGCATGCCCCATACAGTGGTGATCCTAGAAACTTCAGTTTATTTGTTTTACTTGCATCTGAGAATGATTTTACATTTGTTTGTTGTTGACACTCAATTTTCTTCCTAATATTCCTCTGCAGCGTTGCGAAGGAGGAGCACGACCTCGAGCCCGCCGCACGAGATGACGATTACATCAGCCCGAGGATCTACATGTGTGAGGAGCCCTGTGCCACGACACCACACCACATCTACGACATGGAAGACCATAATATTGGCTGACCTCACCGCTTTTAGGGACGAAAGCCGCTGGCCGAGATGGTTCTTCAGTGTTAATATTGGTCGGTTGATTTGGCTACGGTCTGTCAAATTGGCGGTTACTAATTAACCTAAGCAAAAGGGAACATCTAGGGATGTGACTGACTATACTAGGATCCCACGTGATATATTTTTTATCTATAGATCGATTTCACTAATTAATGATAGAAAGAGGGCTCATTCAAATGTTGTGCTTCAAGCTTAACAATATTTTCTATTTTGAGTTAGTACCTTGGTAGTACTCAGCTCGGTATAGACTCCATATGTAGGTTGTATTTTTCTGTAGGTAAAGAAAATAGAGATATGTATATGTTCTCCAAAGCTTAGTGGTAATGTTTGTTTTTCATTTGTAAACTAGATTAGTCTCACAGTTCTTTGGTTCATGCAATTGAGATTCTCCTTCAAAGGGTTCTATCTTTGTACTCTGTTTCTACATAGAATTCGCATCACATTTTAAAAGAACAATATCACATCTTTTAGTTTAATCATATGTATGCTGCATGCTTTCAATTTGTATAAATGTTCAGTATAGTGTTTTATAAACCCGTTTACCAATGCAGAAAACGGTGGAAGGGCACCAAGGCGTGCCCCTAAATTTTTTGGTACCTGCTGTTGAAGGTGAACGTGTGCAAGTACAACAAATTCATTACTGCCGCAGGTATGCTCTCTTCTGGATTAACGAATTCCGCTCCCTCAACCTCACACATATAACCCCAATACAAGGTTTAAATTCCCGCTCTGAGGCATTTTGGTCTGTCATGCTTTGACCTTCCTCACCTTTCTAACGATGTAGTTCGTCCTAAGACAAACAACTCTCTTCATCTGATGCCCAGACGTGCTTGACAAGATTTCAGCAATCTCATGTGCTTCCTTTCTATGTCTATATGTTCATTAAGATTTCAGCAATCTCATGTGCTTCCTTTCTATGTCTATATGTTCATTCTATTTATAGTCTGGCTATTGCATTGACCGTAGTGGCCAGGTGCTAAAATTTGATCTTTGGGGTGATAGTGCTTTATTGGAAACACGTTGAGGTTTCTTGGGAAAATTTACTTGTTATTTTTGTTGGCACCACTGTCTGAGATTATTCCAGTATCGGCTCTTTATTTTGTTAGAGATACCAGCATGCTATCATTTCTTTCTTTCCTGTTAACATATATTTGCAGTGCAAACGGTTCTAGCCGTGAGGAAAGTGTGTAGATGGTACATCAACGCAGACATCCCTCAAATAATTGTCCTCCCTGCTAGGTACAACATTTTATCCTGACTTGTCTGTAATGGAGTATTGAATGATACTGGCTGATATTTTTTAATCTTCTTTCACTAGAGTCGACCATTGAACCCAACGCAAATTCTTCGTTGGCTGCCAATATTGCTCTGCGTCACCAAGTAGGCGATTATCTAAGGAAATCTCTTTCTGAATTGATCAACTTCCGTCTCTTGCATGTGATTGTTTGGAGAAAATGATGGGTTTCTATTCCTGAACTTACAATTGTTATGCACTCATGTAGTGTAAGGTTGTTTATAGCCTCTTTCAGTTTGTCCATTTTGTTGCTTTTGACCGGTATCACCATTATCTGCTAGGTTAATTAGATTGATATCTTTGAAATTTTGTATAGTTCCAGCATCTATGTTTATGATGTTCTCTTCATTTTGTGAGCTTATTATAGATATTTCACAAAGCATTTCTTGCTTGCTTTTGTTGCTCACGAGCGAGCCAGTCTGTTTGTGATTTTGTGTGCTGCATCCTAATTTCATCCTATCAACTTTGTTTTATAAAACCTGAAAAGTATATTATCGTTTTCCATCTTATTTTTTTGTCGTTATACAAAATCGAAAGCATAGTAAATTTCACGGGGTCGTGCGCCAAGGCGCACATCAAAATCTAGTAAAGAGAAAGAACAACGGATTGGTGAACTCAGTGGTTAAGTCTGATTTGGTATGAAAGAAAATATAGCTACCGTGGTCATATCGCTGACAAGTCGCCTCCAATTTGGGGGACGGAATGTCATGGCGCTCTGCACCTCACGCATGCAAACTCTGCTCTGCTCTGTTCATGCTTACCGCGCTCTGCTCATCTCTTGCATTTACCAACGTTGCTCAAAATTCAAACAAAGTTATCTGAACACTGCAGGTACCCGTAGCCGTAGGCTCTGCTCACGCAGAGAAGAAATTCTTGATGCAGGGATCGACCCTTCCTTTTCTGAAGAAACGCTGTTCCGTGGAACTGTTCCTGTACCAGAGCTACGGTGGGAGAATCGCTGGAGCCGACGACGTTTACTCGGGCCTCACCATGCTCTCTCGCTATTCACTCTTCCGCGTCTGCATGTCCATGCGGCGCTGCAGAGTCCACTGATCCTCGTCATTTACCACATCTGCAGTACCGAAAGATGAACACGTCCTAGACGAGCAGTTCGCTGCTTGACTTCCCGCTGCGCATAAGCGAAATGGCCATCAAATTCGGATTCAATGCCGCCTTTCGTCCGCCGTGCAATCAATCTTCTCATCGGAAGAATGCAGACTAGCAGATCTTTTTTTCTGAACTTGAAAGAACGCAGAGATTTTTTGTTTACCGAAAAGAGAGAAATGATTACAATCGGGCGACCGATGGAGTGCAAACGATCGGTCGTTCCGAACGACTCCCACGCCATGCATACACGGACGAAGGACGGAAAAAATTTGAGGTAGGCAAACTAAAAAAATAATGCAAATATCAAAATCGTAAGATATGAACGTTATATATGATTCTAACGAAATAACTTAGTACATTAAAAACAAAAAAAACATATTTGATATACGTAGAACCCAAAAACATAACCAAAATGCCACATCAATGCCAAAGCTTTACTTTTTTTGTAAAAACAATTTTATCGATTAAGACTTTTAAATATCCATCGTGAGCAACTAGGTTTTAATGATCTTTATCGCCAAGAACCCCCTTCAATTCACCATCTCAATGAGGAGATAATGTCTTTGATAAAATCATGATATGTTTTTTCGAATATCAAGAAAATCTCTGCATTTTCAATTCTACACGTTTGAATAATAAATATCACAAAGTTATCATGCATATACTAACATTCATGATAAATCTCTATAATAGAAATAGACTAAGATTCATGATAAATATTCATAATAGAAATATAATTGTTATTTAAATTGAACCTAGAATATGAGTCTATGTTTCCAGTTTGAAGTTGATTTTACACAATGTTCACTAAAACAAGCATAGCTTTCTCACATATAGTATGTTTTTGATGCACGACTACCCAAGATATTTAGAAAAATAGGTACATCTAAATATATTCACTAAAAATTAAGATAGAGCGGCTGCCCTGCCTTGTGCTAAAGGGAGCTTCGCCCCTGCATGCATGTCTTGCCATTCACGCCTCCTAACGTTGTAAGGCATGCGTGGCCTCTGGCCAACTGCTACCTACTGCCACGTGCACAAACGTGCATGTGGCCTAGCTTGCTTTGATTTACTTTTTGCTAGCTTCGCTTGCTATGGTGTTCGCTGGTCCGTGACACCGCCATCAGGCACTTATTTTGTAGTTCGAGTGTATCCCGTGATGCCGTCCGATTCTTCTCACCGACTACGATAACATCAAGGGAATACGATGGATCTGGCGCATACAATGTTGCACACATTTGTTATTTTTGTAATCAATGCATATGAGCTTTCTGGCGAAAGCATGCTCGAGATGTTGCGATGTTTACCGATGTGTTTGCCACAAAAGTTTGTATTTCTTAGATTCTTCGATGTTGCAAACTATCTTTAAGAATGTAACAAACTCGTTTGATCCTCGTATGAGTTATGTTGGGAAAGCGCTAGGTGTTGCAAAGGTTTTCTAAAACTATTGCAAATACATAAAAAAATTATTTGTGTTTTTTTGTTAAAATAGTTGGTGATTTTTGTTATCAATCAATCTATAAAAGAACAAAATGTTGTTAACCACTTTTGCATTGCTTCAAACACATGTTTTTTATTGTAATAGAATGTGATTTTTGTAAATGTTTATGGAAATCTTTGTTGCTAATGAATCTAGAGCAAAAATTGTTGGTTAACCACTTGTTTTCTAAGTATTACAAGATATTTGGAAGATTTGTTGTGATAGGGTAATCTTTTGGTATGTGGTGTAATACTCTCTGTTATTGGCTAAAATCTCCACGGTGGCATATTTGACGTAAATATTGGGATGGTCTGGGGTGAAGTAGTATACCCCTACGATTCTAGAGTGGTTGCAGACCGCGGGCTGATTACAGAAAATCTGAGGGGGTAAATGCAAACACTGTCGTGGATGTTTTTTGAACGTCGAATCGCGATCCGATGGCCAGACAATGACCGATTTTCTGCTCCCAAATCAGTGACCGAGGACTAGCGCTGCCCTTACACTAGTTTTCTAGAGCTAGCTGATTCACGGCTATTTTGATTGTACAAGATTAATTATATTAACTTAAAATAGTTAAAATTTGAAGAAAAAAATGTTCTTATTCTGCCGCTAGCACTCACCCTCAGATACAATTGCTCCATATGCCCCCGATGTCTCTTCGACGTCACGAAGCGGAGGGGAGTGGATTTCTGTCTCCAGACAAATGAGGGCGAAGATTAATTTTCTTTCGGTGATGAAGGTGTTTTCTCGAATGAAAGTCATACCACTAGACTATCGGTTGATACTTTGTTGTTAACTATTAGCATGTTCGGTGGGCATCATTGGCAACAATATTGTCTTCTTCAACAGCCACTTCTTTCAAGTCTTCGCAAACAAGGCAATCGACTTGGTGTAGAACTATATGCTATCGCTGCTACACAACTAGATGGCACTAGTAGAAACAAGGGCTTTGGTTTTTTGCCCCAGATGGCTTTTGCACCGGATTTGGCACGAACCGGTGCTAAAAGGGGTCATTAGCACCGGTTCGTGGGGCGCAGCAGGCCTAGGGACCTTTTGCACCGGTTCGTGTTACGAACCGGTGCAAATGAGCTATCTTTTGCACCGGTTCGTAACACAAACCGGTGCAAAAGGTTCGTCGCCAGGCACGTGTCAGCCGAGGAACCTTTAGCACCGGTTCGTGTTACGAACCGGTGCAAAAGATAGCTCATTTGCACCGGTTCGTAACACGAACCGGTGCAAAAGATAGCTCATTTGCACCGGTTCGTAACACGAACCGGTGCTAAAGGTCCCCAGCCCTATTTCAGCTCAGCTACCCAGCCAACACACACACCACTCACTTCATTTTTGCTAGCAGAAGGTGTGTGTGTTGAGTGCTAACTTGCTTCTCTTTGGCATGCACATAAGGTGCTCGATGAAATCTCTGAGAGAGTGATGCCGCTTGATTTTACACACAACAAAAATGAGATGAGGTGCCGGAGCGACACTTAAGCTTTCTCCTCTTTCTTTCCTCCTCGATCAAGGTTAAGCAACAACTTTACCCTTTCATTTGTACGGTGCTAATTTCCACTATTTATAAATATTATGATGTTTTGTAATAGTTTATTGATAAACTTAATTAATTATTTGATGTAGATGAACCGGCGGCAATGGATGTACGTTGACCGACGTCTACCCGAGTTCGGATCGGGCCTGGAAGAATTTATCCGTGTGGCTCGGGAAAATCCACGAGCGGATGGTTTTATGTGTTGTCCATGTGTTGATTGCCATAACTTGAAGCAATACCCTGAATGGCAAGTCATTCACTCCCACCTGCTTTGGAAAGGTTTCATGCCCAGCTATAATTGTTGGACCAAGCATGGAGAAAGAGGGGTTATGATGGAAGACGATGAAGAAGAAGAAGAGGATGATGATATGTACCCTAACTACGGTGATACTGCAACAGGGCATGATGAAGATGAAGATGCAGGAGGAGGTGATCAAGATGAAGAGGCATCAGATGAGCACGTTGATGATGATCTTCGTCGGGCAATCGCCGATGCACACAGAGATGCGAGAAACAGAAAACGAGAAGCGAAAGTTAAAGGGCATGTTAGATGATCACAAAAAGAAGTTATACCCAAATTGCGAAGATGGCAACACAAAGCTCGGTGCCACCCCGGAGTTGCTGCAATGGAAGGCGAGAGGCTGGTATATGTGACAAGCCATTTGAGAAGTTACTGAAAATAATGAAGAGGAGGTTTCCAAAGAATAACGAATTGCCTGACAGTACGTACGAAGCAAAGAAGGTTCTCTGCCCTCTAGGATTAGAGGTGCTGAAGATACATGCATGCATTAATGACTGCATCCTCTACCGCGCTGAGTATGAAAATTTGGAAAAATGTCCGGTATGCACTGCACTTCGGTATAAGATCAGGCGAGACGACCCTGGTGATGTTGAGGGCGAGCCCCCTAGGAAGAGGGTTCCTGCGAAGGTTATGTGGTATGCTCCTATAATACCACGGTTGAAACGTCTGTTCAGAAATAAAGAGCATTCTAGGTTGTTGCGATGGCACAAAGAAGACCGTAAGAAAGACGAGATACTGAGACACCCCGCTGATGGGTTGCAGTGGAGG
This sequence comes from Lolium rigidum, assembly GCF_022539505.1. NCBI lineage: Eukaryota > Viridiplantae > Streptophyta > Magnoliopsida > Poales > Poaceae > Lolium > Lolium rigidum. The sequence goes on from NC_061514.1 coordinate 269,890,097, forward strand.
ACAATCGATAGAGAGTTCCCGGATTTTGCAGATGACGCGAGGAACTTAAGGTTTGGCCTAAGTACAGATGGAATGAATCCTTTTGGGGAGCAGAGCTGCAGTCATAGCACTTGGCCCGTAACTCTATGTATCTATAACCTTCCGCCTTGGTTGTGCATGAAGCGGAAGTTCATTATGATGCCGGTGCTCATCCAAGGCCCAAAGCAACCCGGCAACGACATTGATGTGTACCTACAGCCATTATTTGAAGAACTCTTACGAGTTGTGGAGCAAACCAGGTGTACATGCATGGGATGAGTACAAACAGGAGTCATTTAACCTACGGCGTTGCTTTTCGTGACCATCAATGATTGGCCTGCTCTTAGTAACCTTTCGGGACGGACAAACAAGGGATACAATGCATGCACACACTTGTTTAGATGAGACCGAAGGTGCCTATTTGCATAAATGTAAGAAGGTTGTGTACCGGGGCATCGTCGATTTCTTCCAAAGAGGCACCCCGTCAGAAAGAAAGGCAATCATTTCGGAGGTGAGGCAGATCGCCGGGTGAAGCCTAAACTCCGTACCGGTGATGCTTTACTTGATATGGTCAAGGACATAAAAGTAATCTTTGGAAAGGGTCCTGGCGGTCAATCTGTTCCGAATGACATCGTTACCGGACACGCACCCATGTGCAAGAAGAAATCTATATTTTGGGATCTACCCTATTTGTCAATATGATCACAAGAATATTGTACGCTCCGAACATCCGGGGCAGTCTGAAGACTGGATTACGCATAAACATATGCAGACATTCGGCGGATGGCTCCGAGAACATCTCATTAATAACAACGATATTGTAGACCAGTTGTACATGTTGGCCGGGTCACCATCTTCGACTATAGTGACTTTCTAGGGGTACAAGATAAATGGAAATACCTTCTACACGTTCGCCCAAGATAAAAAGAGCACCAACCAAAACAGTGGTGTCCGCATTGATGCAACAAACACTAGCAGTGGGAAAAAGGACATATATTATGGTTACATAGAGGAGATATGGGAACTTGACTATGGACCTTCTTTTAAGGTCCCTTTATTTCGGTGCAAATGGTTCAAGCTGGATGGAAAAGGAGTAAAGGTAGACCAGCTGTACGGAATGACAACAGTGGATCTCAACAATCTTGGTTACAGAGACGAACCATTCGTCCTAGCCAATGATGTGGCTCAGGTTTTCTATGTGAAGGACATGTCCTCTAGACCAAAGAAAAGAAAACATAAGGAAACAAGCTCATCCGATGAGCCAAAGCGTCACATAGTTCTTTCAGGGAAAAGAACCATCGTGGGAGTCGAGGACAAGACAGACATGTTAGCAGATTATAATAAGTTTGCTGAAATTCCGCCCTTCACAGTGAACATTGATCCAACCATCGCGTTAAATGCTGAAGATACTCCATGGTTACGGTCGAAGCGATCATAATGTATTAATTATTATCCTGTACCTTGAGCTCATATTGTGAAGCGTTTGTTGTGATATGTATCAGTAACATTGGTCGCTTGAACTAAATGCAATTATCCAAGTTTATTATTTTTCTAGATACACATGTTTGGAAATTATCCTCAGCTACTGGTTGTTGGGTGTATACTAGCAGCTTCCGAGCGGGACTTGCGGGAAGAGTTACTCGGGCAAAGCTTCCGAAGATGTCTAAGACGGCTGGCCATCTAAGACATCTTCGAGAAGCTTCGCCGGAGAGGCTCTTTCCTTCGAGAATTAAGCTCCCGGCCGGAAGCCCTCTTTACCCTGAGCTACTGGTTGTTGGGTGTATATACTAGAAGCTTCCGAGCGGGACTTGCAGGAAGAGTTACTCGGGCGAAGCTTCTGAAGATGTCTAAGACGGCCAGCCATCTAAGACATCTTCGAGAAACTTCTCCGGAGAGGCTCTTTCCTTCTTGGTCGTTGCCTCTCAGGCTGCTCTCTCTACTCTCCCCGGAGGGGGCTATATATAGCAATGTGCCTCCAGATAATCCCCCCCCCCCAGGTGAGGCCACACTAGATAAGGCAAACACCAGATAAGCCTCCCCCAGATTTAGCCCCCCATCTTTAGCACCGGTTCCAGCCAGGAACCGGGATAAAATGTAGGGATTTCTATTTTCGTGCCCTCGGGTCCTTAGTTGTACTCAGTTTTCCCCAGCTCCTTAGTTTTTCCTCAGTTTTCCCCAAGCCCTTGTCTGAACCCGCAGAAGGAGCTCGGACGGAAGGAATCCGTTAAGTTGACCGTTCCGTGCTGACGAGTGGGGTCGTGTCGTTTGTGGGGTCACGTCGTGTGGGACCGCGTCGTGTGGGGCTGGTAGGAAGGGACCGCGTGGGACAGGACGAGACCATGTTTGTGGGGCCGTAGCGTGTGGAGCCGTGTGGGTCCGGGACGGGAGCACGAGTGGTTTCTGTCTCTTTCGCCCAGATTAGCAGTTTTCAATGTACCCTTTTCCTCTCTCTCGCTCGATCTCATTCATATTTGATTGCCCAAATTGGTAGCAAATCTAGAGCAGCTTGTCCTTCTGTTTTTTAACGCCATTCATTTCTTTATGCCTTCGTTTTTACCCAATCAGGTAGGAAATCTAGGGCACAAATCCAGAGAGAAAATATAGGATAAGCTGCATACAGCAACCAACATAGCATAGATATATTCAGGATAGATCCAAAAGTAGTACCGATAGATCCAACATAAGCTACATTTTACATGAATTTAAGCTGCTCTACAGATAGAGCAGATCACATACGAAGAGTAGGCACGTTCAACGCCTCCGTGTAGCGCGTGTGACTCGCTTGGAGGTTGCGCAGGTGAATCCCAAGTGCTTTGTGTTTGGCCATGTACGCATGCACGTTCACGGTCCTTCCAACTCTAGCGCCACATCCGCCAATGGATTCAGCATGGTTCACCGGGGAGTTGAAGTCGGTGGCGCGGAGCTTCCTCGCTGCGAAGGGGCACTTGTAAATGCCTCGAGCAAAGGGGCCATCGTAATGGCCGGACTGCAGCCTCCCGAGGACGTGGCGAGTCTTGGTGTGGAAGGACTCGTCGTCGGCCGTCGACGTCGCCTGCTCGCACTCGTCACGTAGCACCAAAGATCGTGCAAAAAAACGGAGTCAATTGCAACGATGATGGAATAGAGAGTGAACAAAAAATCATGCATGATAATATGGGCTCGAAAAAAAGAGGTAGCCTCAGTTACATTGGACACACTTATATCCAGGATTTGAGTCAGCAAACCAAAGATCATGCACAACAAATTTGTACACACCAATTGTTTACCGACCAAACCCTGAATCAATTTATGCCCAAATATTCATCATCATCGGCACAAATCTTAAACAAAAGCAAATCACAAACACTAATAACGCAAGATCTAACACAAAAGGATCGAACTAGGAACAGACGAACAGTAATAACGCAAGATCTAACACAAAAGGATTGAACTAGGAACATACGAACTGTAATAACGCTAGATCTAACACAAAATGATTGAAATGAGATAAGAACAAGGGAACAAAGGGTTACCTCCGGCTCGTTGTCGACGATGCTGGTGTCGTAGGGGTTCTCCGGCGCGTCGTATTGCACTGGTTCGTACGGGTCCCAAGCGACGGGGGACTGGACGGTGGCGGCGGCCGATGCGCCGGCTGCTACGTTGGAAGCAGCGACAGGGGCCTGGACGGGGGCGGCGGCCGATCCGCCGGCTGCTACGTTGGAAGCAGGGACAGGGGCCTGGACGGGGGCGGCGGCCGATCCGCCGGCTGCTACGTTGGAAGCAGCGACAGGGGCCTGGACGGGGGCGGCGGCCGATGCGCCGGCTGCTACGTTGGAAGCAGCGACAGGGGCCTGGACGGGGGCCCTCTTCTCCATCGCCGGCGGTTTTCTTCGGGGTTTTTTCTTCGGTTGTGGAGAAGATGATGGGACAGTTGAGGCGGTTGCAGTGAGCCAGTGAGAACGTGCGTCGAGGGAGAGAAAGAGGGGCTCTATAAAGACGAAGGTGGCGTGTACCGCAACACGCGTCCGCTATGCACGGCTGCAGCGTGCACCGCTACACGAGTCTAACACTGGGACGTTTGGTGTACTCGGTTATAACCTCGGGCCTTATACGGAAATTTTATCCGTACTCGGTTTTCACCTCGAGGACTTAGACCGGCAAGTGCAATATACTCGGTTTTACCCTCAAGTAGCTGGTCAACGGAGAGTCAACAAATGAGATTAACATAGCTAATTGAGTCATTTCATGCGCAAAAAAATCCAAAAAAATAAAAACATAGTGGCAACTACTCATGGAGTCTTCCTACGCAACCTGCCACCTAGAAAACCTTAACAAACATATATAAATCAAGTTTTACCACAAATTGCCACTTCTCAGAATCACTAGTGTAGCTATGAAGATGATTGGTTTTCCACCCAAACCCCTTTGCAAAACATCTTTCCCAAAACATAGTTTTTCTAAATGATGCCATAATTGTCACACTCATGTATATTTGAATTGCAAATAATTTGATGTAGCCCAATATGAATTATATTGTACAAAACACACATTTTTCATTTTGTAATTCTTTTGTTTGAATCCCTTAGTCTATTTACTATTTATGTGCCCTTGGATTCTTAGTACTACTCAGTTTTTCCCTCAAGTACTGTCACAAATGCTCTGAGAAGCCCAAACTTATCCTGATTGGTTGAGCCGTTGTCACACGGATCGACTCCACGAACCGTTGATCCACTGATCTAACGGGCAGTATACCCCTATCCGTCTCTTCGTGGCAACCTCTCTCTCTCTCTCTCTCTCTCTCTCTCTCTCTCTCTCTCTCTCTCTCTCTCTCTCTCTCTCTCTCTCTTCGTGGCCACCCCTCTCTCTCTCTGTCGGTGGAGAATGCCCACCCCTCTATTTATGTGCAATAACGAGTTTGCCACTTAATATAGTTTGGGATATAGTATTGGTATAAACATGAGGCATACATATTTGCGGATTTCGGTGATTGCATTATTTGTCACCCCTCTAACAATTATCAACTATCTTTAGCTGTCCTTTTCTTTTAGGGAATATAGTTTGGGATATAGTATTGGTATTTTGAAACGGCCTAAAAGTGGTATAATTTTGTTATAAACATGAGGCATACATATTTGCGGATTTCGGTGATTGCTATCAACTATCTTTAGCTGTCCTTTTCTTTTAGGGAATATAGTTTGGGATATAGTATTGGTATTTTGAAACGGCCTAAAAGTGGTATAATTTTGTTCTAAACATGAGGCATACATATTTGCGGATTTCGGTGATTGCATTATTTGTCACCCCTCTAACAATTATCAACTATCTTTAGCTGTCCTTTTCTTTTAGGGAATATAGTTTGGGATATTGTATTGGTATTTTGAAGGGACCCTATTTTGAAAGGGATCCCATTTTGAAACGGCCTAAAAGTGGTATAATTTTGTTATAAACATGAGGCATACATATTTGCGGATTTCGGTGATTGCATTATTTGTCACCCCTCTAACAATTATCAACTATCTTTAGCTGTCCTTTTCTTTTAGGGAATATAGTTTGGGATATGGTATTGGTATTTTGAAACGGCCTAAAAGTGGTATAATTTTGGTATAAACACGAGGCATACATATTTGCGGATTTCGGTGATTGCATTATTTGTCACCCCTCTAACAATTATCAACTATCTTTAGCTTTCCTTTTCTTTTAGGGAATATAGTTGGTAATTTCGGTGAATGCACACACTAACTTTGAAAACAACTACAAGTACATGTAACTGAATAATGGATTTGTAAGGTATCCCTTGTAACAACTTCTAGCGCCTGGTGAGCAATGATAAGAGTCTGATCGTAATTATACAACAAAAAAAAACAGCCATCAGGTTAGCTTGCTTCTTCAACTCGATCAGCTGCCTTAACTGCTTGTTCATTTTCTTCAGTTCTCCCTTCACTTCCACCAGTTCTGCATTGGGAGCATTAGGCATAATCGGAACGGCTCCTCTCTCCGCCGCATTCTCTACAGCAAGTCCCCCCTCCCAAATTGCGCCCCCCAATAGCGCCAATTGATTCCTGCAACCTGAAGCCTCTGAACGTACACATCGATCCACTCGAAATGCCTGCATTTCTTCAAGATCCGAAAACAACAACGTGAACCCTAAATCCCAAATTCGAGGGAATAACAAGAAAATCGAGAGAAAACAGAGAAATTGGAGCGAGATCTAACCTTATCCCCCTCTCTATATGGCAAGCTCTCGCATGCAACGAACTCACGTCCACGGTTACCGTTCTCGTCCGTCTTACGGATCGACCGCTTGCGAGGCTCTCGGCGTGGGCGGTCGGGGCATCTTGTCAAAGGCACGGGTCCATACTGCGGCCATGAAGAACGGGAGGTCGAAGAGAAACTAGACATCACCCGCCTACCGAAGAAGGGCTGCCGCTGGCGGAGAAGAAGAACAATGGGGCGCGGAGAAACAAAGGGGAAGCAATGGCACGGGCACAGGCGCGGGGCTGGCTCGGGCTCCCATTTTGCAACGGTCACCTGGGTAAGCTGTGGGTCCGGCGCGCTAACATGGACAAGTTGTGGGTCCCACGATGATCTGGATACGTGGAGACGTGTCCACTGCAGGGCACCAACAGCGGCCCCACTTGCCAGCACCAACCAACGTCAACTAAACGGAAATCCTCCGTCCGAGCTCCTTCTGCGGGTTTCGAACAAGGGATTGGGGAAAACTGAGAAAAAACTAAGGAGCTGGGGAAAACTGAGTACAACTAAGGACCCGAGGGCACGGAAATAGAAATCCCTAAAATCTATATAAACTAATCCACCATCACCGGTTCAAGCCAGGAACCGGGATAAAAGGGGTATATAATCTAATCCACCATCTGCAACACCGATTCAAGCCAGGAACCGGGATAAAAGGGGTATATAATCTAATCCACCATCTTTAGCACCGGTTCAAGCCAGGAACCAGGATACGAGGGGTATATAAAATAAAGACAACGACTTTATTGAAATTTAACAAGATACGTTAACTAAACTTGAACTAAAACAACGACAACAACTTTATTGAAATTTAACATTAACTAAATTTAAACTAAAATAACAACTTCTACTAGTTCTTCCGCGCATCCGCTGCTGCCCTCCTGGCTGCCGCCTCCTGCCGCAGCTCCACCTCACGACGACGCTTATACATCTCCTCACTATCCAGATCCGCCACACGCGGCCGCTTATGCAGCTCCTGGAGACTCTGCCTCTCAAATGCTTCTATGGTAGCCGCTAGCGCCGCCTCCTCCCACTCCTCTATCTCTGCAAGCTGCGGGTGAAAGGATCGTATGCCGCACCTAGAGGGGGGGTGAATAGGTGCTAACCAATTTTTAGTTCTTTTTCAATTTAGGCTTGACACAAAGGTAAATTCTCTAGATATGCAACTAAGTGAATTTACCTATATGACAAGATAAGCAACTAAGCAAGATATAGCTACACAATATAAGAGATAGAATAGGATAGAGGTAACCGAGAGTGGAGCACGCGAAGACACGGAGATGATTCCCGTAGTTCCCTTCCTTTGCAAGAAGGTACGTCTACGTTTGGAGGAGTGTGGTTGCTACGAAAGCCAAACCAACAGCCACGAAGGCTTCACTCAGATCTCCTGTGAGCAACGCCACAAAGGCCTAGCCCACTTCCACTAAGGGATTTCCTCGAGGCGGAAACCGGGCCTTTACAAGGTTCTTGGGGCACACATCCACAACCGAATTGGAGGCTCCCAAATCTGTAACAACACAACAATCAACAACAATACATCAACACAAATCAACTAGGGATCCAAAGAGGAACACTAGCAAGGGGGCCCTCAAGCATATGAAGGGGAAATGAAAAACGCTTCGGTGAGGATGTAGATCGGGGTCTTCTCCTTCGATTCTCCAAAGCACAAGTGATTTGGGTGGTTGAGGGAGGAGATCTGGCTATTTTGGTGTTCTTGGTGGCTCAGCAATGGAGGATGAAGATCTTAGGATTTGAGCAACATTCCAAGGTAGGTGAAGGGGGGTATTTATACCCCACCCACTTTTCTGCCCGTTGGAGGTGAAACGCCGGCAGTGCCGGCCACATTTCTGAAACTTCAGGCCGACAGACAGGCCGGAAGTGCCGGGCCGAAAACGCCGGCAGTGCCGGGGTGTACACACCGGCAGTGCCGGCCCAGTGTTGCCGGCAGTGCCGGCCAGGGCCAGGTTTCAGCTTCTTCCTTTTTCTTTTCTTCCTTTTTGAGTGGGTCGAGATTTTCCGTGGTATCTTTTCCATAACTGTAAACCACTTAGCAGACAGTTAAATTGTCACCGGTGTTGTTAACAAACACACAAAACTTAGAGATCATGAAATGTTCTTTCAGCGGGTCCACCTCATCCTCTGCTGCCCTTCTTGCTGCCGCCTCCTGGTGCAGCTCCTCCCACTCCTCTATCTCCGCGAGCTGCGGGTCCACCTCCACCGGCGGCGGGTGCGGCTTTGGGGGCATTGTGCAATGGGCTAGGGTTTGGTGATGAGTGAAATGGGAGAGACGGGGGCGTACTATTTATAAAGGGCGTGTAGGCGGGAAATCTCCGCGCTGCGCGTCGTGGCGGGAAAATATCCCACGCGGCGCGTCGTGGCGGGAAAATATCCCGCGCGGCGTCGTGGCGGGAAAATATCCCGCGCGGCGTCTTGGCGGGAAAATATCCCGCGCTGCGCGTCGTGACGGGAACCGCTCGGCGTCGTGGCGGAAACCGCGCAGCGTCGTGGCGGAAACAGCGAAAAAAGGCGGGAAGAAGCAAAAAAGACAGCGAAAAATTTGACCTTTTGCACCGGTTCGTGGCTGGAACCGGTGCAAAAGACTCTTTTGCACTGGTTCCAGCCACGAACCGGTGCAAAAGGTCCCCCCTATTTGTTCCCCGCGCGCGCCCCTTCTTCTCCATTCGCGCGAGGACCAAATTACAGGGGAGGTGCTGCCCAATTTTTCGCCGCCGCCGGCCTCTCCTCCGCGCACGCGCCGCCGCCGGCCTCTCCTCCGCGCCCGCGCCGCCGCCTCTCCTCCGCGCCCGCGCCGCCACGACCACGGCCTGCGCGCGCCCGTGCCGCCCCCGCCGGCCTGCGCAGCCACCGCCCGCGCCGCCGCCCCCACCCGCGCGCGCCGCCGCCCCTGCGCTGCACCGCCGCCCCCGCCCGCAGCGCCACCCCCGTCCACGCCGCCAACCGTCGTTCGGCCGTTAGCCGCGACAAGGTGAGCCGGCCGCCCCTTTCTCTCTTTTTTTTTGTTTTTTTTTTGTTTTAATTAGTTAGAAAATTTAGTTGTTAAATTTAGAAATCTAAGTTAGATAAATTTTAGTTAGATTTATTTAGAAAATTGTAGTTAGAAAATATTTGTTAGAAAATTGTAGTTAGAAAATTTAGAATTTAGAAATTTAGAATTTAGAATAGGTTAGATAAATCTTAGAACCTTAGAAATAGTAGTGAAATTTAGAAATCTAAGTTAGATAAATTTTAGTTAGATTTATTTAGAAAATTGTAGTTAGAAAATATTTGTTAGAAAATTGTAGTTAGAAAATTTAGAAATTAGAAATTTAGAATTTAGAATTTAGAATATGTTAGATAAATCTTAGAACCTTAGAAATAGTAGTGAAATTTAGAAATTTAGAATATGTTAGATAAAAATGTTAGAAAATTGTAGTTAGGAAATATATGTTAGACAAATTTTTGTTACGAAGTAGTAGTCAAATTTATATGTTCATAAGTAATTTATTCAAATTCAATATTAGTTTGCATACGATGCCGCGCCCTCCGCGTCCTGGAGCTAGGACAATTTTAGAGGAGATGCAGCAGATGGGGGAAGTTCGGGACTGGGCTCCGCCGGGGTGGCACTGAGAGGTGTTATCTTCCGGGGCGCGCACCTTGGTGCGGAATCCGGGTCCCGACGTCGACCCGGATATTCTCTGGTGGAGGTCTTATGGGCCACGTTCGTTTCAGAGGGAGCCGGCCCAGCCGGAGGAGGTAGCTCAGCGCATTGCAGCAGAGGACGAGCATGTTCGCCGTTACATGTATGCGTTAGACACCATGTATAGGACCGGATGGTCAGTTATGTAGGGATCTCATGTTAGCTATGCTCCCGTTGTTGTTCCGTGGCTTTGGGGGTACACCCAGCGCGGCTCAGGACCCGGTCGGCGCGTTATAGGACCCGGTCGGCGCGGTTGAGTGGTTGTAGTAGTGATTGATGTATTAGGATTAAATAAACATGAACCCGATCTATGTATGCATGTAACTGCACTATCTGCTTTCAGCACTATATTATCGATCCTTAGTTAAGAACTATATATGTATTGAGCACTATATTATCTTAATTACTTGTAAGTCTTTGCAGAAACTTGTAAGTCTTTGCGAAACTAGCTTCGTTGTGTTTATAGCATTAGAATAACTTGTAAGTCTTTGCGAAACTATGGAAAGAGACCTAGAACAAGAATACCTCGTCGAGGAGATTATCCGTGATGATGACGATATCGCCTCTATTTACCTAAACCAATCCGGCGAGGGAGACGAGCGAACCCGAGGAGACGGCTCCGATGAGGAAGATGAGCAAGACCACCGTGGAGACGGCTCCGGTGAGGGAGAAGGTGACGACTGCGAGGGAGAAGCTCACGACGCCGAGGTGTATATATATTAATTAACCAAGCCTACAGATTTGTGCATATACATATATTAACGTTGTTTCTTCTTTTAGACCTCCCAATCAACACACTCTACTGGCAGAACTAAACGAGGCGCGGCCAGAAAGATGGAAGAGCATGAAAGGTGCATCATCACGGAAATCGCTATAGATGGCGAACCGATTTCTCCCAAGGATCACGCAAAAAAGTTTGTAAGTCAATGCGGAGTTATTGTTAGGGACACCATCCCGATCACCACTCAATAATGGAAGAAACCTGCAAAGGCGGACGAAGGAGTTACTTACGTCGATACGAGATCCGAAAATCTGATGTTTAGGAAACTCATGGTAAATTTCACATTTCCGGAGCCAGCTGACTCTGATAGTGAGAACAACAGGCCAGACCCTCAGGATCCCGAGCTGAATAGCATACAACGAAGAGTCAAGAAGTGGGCTCTTAAGAAGATGGCAATGCAGTTCAACGACTATAAGAAGAAATTGGACAACTTCTTTGTCAAGAAAAGAAGACTCCAGATTTCAACGGCCCCTATGAGAAGATAAAAGACCACTGGGAGGCATTTATGAAGTACAAGACATCGGAGAGGGCAAAGACAAGGTCAGACGCCAACAAGAAAAATGCTGCTAATAAGATGTACTTCCATACCATGGGGCGAGGAGGCTACAAGGCTGGCAGACCTAAGTGGGAGAAATGGGAGAATGACCTAATTGGAAAGGGGATCCTGCCAGAGGTACGAAAATGGAACCAGCGGTCAAGGGATTGGTTTTACGCGCATGGGGGCACGTTGGACGCACAAGGGTTCTGCATATATACACAAAGACATCGGGAAAACCCACTTCCCATCGAAGCCTTTAGAAATGTTGCGAAGGAAGTTGAAGAGGGGAAGTTCCGTCCCGAAAGAGAGAAGGACCAGCTCACACGCGCCCTTGGGAATCCTGAACACCCAGGACGAACACGAACCAGGTGGCAAGCCGTGGTGTATTGGGTTTCCTGCAGAAACGAAGAAATATCCCGATAGAAGCCGTCAGAGGCAAAAGGATGTGGTTCAAGAACGCGTTGCTAAGCTAGAGGAGCAAGTGAGGATGATATTGTCGAGCTCGATCACGAGTCACCCAACCTCAACCTAATCCGCAGATAGAAGAAGTTGCATTTGATGCTACCGGCCAGGGATCTCAGCGGAAAAGCAGCGTGGCTTCCACGGAGCTGCCTGGTGATGATGCAGATGTGGATCCGCAGATGGCTCCTCCCTCCCTTGTGGATCCGCAGATGCCTCCTGATCTCTACCCTGTGGACTTTATCACAGAGTCGACACCTTGTGAGCTACATTTCCAAACGATGGGCTACTTAACGCTCAAGGCGGCGATCGGCTATGTCTTACCGCCGCATGCTGATCAAAGATACCACTTCAATCTGGTTCCACCTGGATACGCTGTTGTCGGGGTGGATCAAGTTATGGATGGGTATGGGCCGCTGAGGCTTGACCACCCTGCCGGTGAAGGGGATTTGCTAGAGCTGGGAGAAGCGAAGAACACTACAGTTCTATGGCGAAAGGAATTCATTGTGATTCCGGGTTGGAAGGCGCCAACAAGGTCTCCACCGAGCCAGCATTCTCCACCGATGCAGCCGTCTCCAGTGCGTGAGCCTTCCCCGCCGGCGCGTGAGCCATCTCCGCCGCCGCGCGAGCCTTCCCCGCCGCCGCGTGAGCCTTCTCTGTTGGAGATATGCCCAAGAGGCAATAATAAAAGTGGTTATTATATATCTTTATGTTTATGATAAATGTTTATATACCATGCTATAATTGTATTAACCGAAACATTGATACATGTGTGATATGTAAACAACAAAGAGTCCCTAGTATGCCTCTTAACTAGCTTGTTGATTAATGGATGATTAGTTTCATAATCATGAACATTGGATGTTATTAATAACAAGGTTATATCATTGTATGAATGATGTAATGGATACACCCATATTAAGCGTAGCATAAGATCTCGTCATTAAGTTATTTGCTATAAGCTTTCGATACATAGTTACCTAGTCCTTATGACCATGAGATCATGTAAATCACTTATACCGGAAAGGTACTTTGATTACACCAAACGCCACTGCGTAAATGGGTGGTTATAAAGGTGGGATTAAGTATCCGGAAAGTATGAGTTGAGGCATATGGATCAACGGTGGGATTTGTCCATCCCGATGACGGATAGATATACTCCGGGCCCTCTCGGTGGAATGTCGTCTAATGTCTTGCAAGCATATGAATAAGTTCATAAGAGACCACATACCACGGTACGAGTAAAGAGTACTTGTGAGGAGACGAGGTTGAACAAGGTATAGAGTGATACCGAAGATCAAACCTCGGACAAGTAAAATATCGCGAGACAAAGGGAATTGGTATTGTATGTGAATGGTTCATTCGATCACTAAAGTCATCGTTGAATATGTGGGAGCCATTATGGATCTCCGGATCCCGCTATTGGTTATTGGTCGGAGTGAGTACTCAACCATGTCCGCATAGTTCACGAACCGTAGGGTGACACACTTAAAGTTGGATGTTGAAATGGTAGTATTTGAATATGGAATGGAGTTCGAATATTTGTTCGGAGTCCGGATGAGATCCCGGACATCACGAGGAGTTCCGGAATGGTCCGGAGAATAAGATTCATATATAGGATGTCATTTTATGTGAATTAAAATGTCGCGGAAGGTTCTATGGAAGGTTCTAGAAGGTTCTAGAAAAGTCCGGAAGAAACCACCAAGGAAGGTGGAGTCCACATGGGACTCCACCTCCATGGCCGGCCAACCCTAGTGGGGGAGGAGTCCCAAGTGGACTCCCCCTTAGGGGAGCCGGCCACCCCCATATGGGAGGTGGAACTCCCACCTTTGGTGGGAGTCCTAGCTTGGCTAGGTTTCCCCTCCTTTTGGAAGGTTTTGGTTCGGGTCTTATTCGGAGACTTGGAGACCAACTCTTGGGGATCCACCTATATAATGAGGGGCCAAGGGAGGGGGCCGGCCACCCCAAGACCACAAGCTGGCCGCCCCATTGAAGTGGCCGGCCACCCCCTCCCAAACCCTAGCCGCCCCCCTCTCCTCCATAGCTCCCGCGTGCTTTAGCGAAGCTCCGCCGGAGTTCTCCACCGCCACCGACACCACGCCGTCGTGCTGTCGGATTCAAGAGGAGCTACTACTTCCGCTGCCCGCTGGAACGGGAGGTGGACGTCGTCTTCATCAACAACCGAACGTGTGACCGAGTACGGAGGTGCTGCCCGTTCGTGGCGCCGGAACCGATCGTGATCAAGATCTTCTACGCGCTTTTGCAAGCGGCAAGTGAACGTCTACCGCAGCAACAAGAGCCTCATCTTGTAGGCTTTGGAATCTCTTCAAGGGTGAGACTCGATACCCCCTCGTTGCTACCGTCTTCTAGATTGCATCTTGGCTTGGATTGCGTGTTCGCGGTAGGAAATTTTTGTTTTCTATGCTACGTTATCCTATAGTGGTATCGAGCCGTGTCTATGCATAGATGGTTGCACGAGTAGAACACAATGGTTTTGTGGGCGTTGATGCTCTT
>NC_061514.1:269904434-269923739 GCF_022539505.1 Lolium rigidum
TATTTCACAAATTAGGCATGAAAAGGTGCCCACCCTGTACGTACGTCTGTGCTTGTAAAGTCCTTCAAACGTTCGATTTAGCGCTTTTTTCGAACTCCACTGCAGGTTTGGAGATGCTCTTTGCCGGAGCCGTTCGAGGTGCTGTGGCGAACGGGCGCAAGACAACATGGGCGACGAGAGGTTAAGAGTCCCGCAATCGAAATCGGAGTCTCTCTATCCATGTCGCCGATTAGTCTGTTTGACCTCTCTACACACTCGTCTTGTGCACAGCGCCATAGCCTGCGTGCTCCAGTTGTTTCTGCTAGATGTGCTCCATTTATTTGATTTTATTCACTACAGCTCTGTGAGAGCTTCCAAAATTCTTTGCGATGTCGTAAATGTCTAGGCAAAGGAGTGAGCTATTTCATCTGGCTCGATCTAGCCAGGAAAGCATTAGGTTTGTTATAGGGTTGCTGTCGTTGCTGTCTGATACAGTCGCATGATCCCCAGCCGTCTTAGTCTAGCGTGGTACCCGGTGATAATTAGCCCGATGTGACTTGAGGATGACTCGGGAGAATAGACTGAACATTAGTGTACTTTCAGTGCCACACATTGCTTCTGATGAGAAGCATGCATCCGGCCGACAGTAGAGTATCTACTTATCGCACTCGCACGCTTTGTGTACCTGAAAAATCCAAAGATCGAAAAGGAGAGTGGGTACAACTGTAGTTCCCGCAAGTGATACATGACCTGACAAATCTTGAAATAGAGAACCAAAACGACCACGAGGGCGACGAGATTGATGGGCTGAGTACGCCTTATACAACTTGTGCATATATCGGCCACTTTTGCGCATTTTGTCAATGCAAAATGCACAAGGCATCCATGCTTTACCCGACACGATTTAACTGGTTCAGATCCTACGGTGAGAGGTGGATAGAGACTACCACCATCGCCACAAGTTCCACCTACAGAAAAAGCCCACCACATCAAGTTTAAGCCGTAAGAAGGCTGAAGGCGTCACATTTCCCATGCAGACTCTGCCCATGGAAAGTTGGAAACTATGTTCGATTACGTGTATGTGCGTTGCGCGTCTTGCTTATGATAGGAAAAGAAAGAAATAATGTTTTTTTCTATAAAAAGGTGAATAGAAAAGAGAAAGAACGCATGGTGTATATGCAGGCTGCAGAGCCCACCTGTCACTTCAGTCGCCGGCGATGCGGCGATGAGCTTTCCAGTGGTCTTTTTCATGACGCTTGCATCGCCGATCGAGCTACTGCGCAACAACCGGGATAGGGGAACGAAGCAGAGGTGCTGCTTCACTAACAACAAGCGTACGTCATGACAGGCCCAGTATATATATCTGCTCACATTTTCTGTCTTTCCTTAGACCCAAAGATCGTAGGTATTGCCTGTCACGCGCACTGTTCACGATCGCCGGTCCAAACTGTGATGCGATTACGCGTATTTCAGGATTGACTAATGATTAATTTAGCACGGAAGTGACGCAAATATGTTTTAAGTTGTATAGTGTGTTGGCCAACTTCCTGAAGTGCTCGCCGTGTATTTGTTAAGGAACAGGACGGAATCCTCCCTGCTTTTCTCGTCTGCATTATTTTCTTCGTGTCGCTTTATCTGTCTGCCCTCCAGCACTTTATTGTAATGCAGAAGAAATATAGGAGTTTTGTAATACTGACAGTAATATATGCTGTGACCGATTAGAGCTAGTAACTGATTTTTTTTTCTTACAGCCATACTCTGATTCTCACATCTGGAATATGCCCCTTACAATGGATTAGATCTCTGGCTGTCCCCCAATTAATCCTGACACCGACAAAACAAAGCCTGCCAAATAATTGAACCGATCTTCTTGGCAAAACAGAATTGCGCAGACGACTAAGGACCTACTTCCGCACGCACACGAGCTCATCAACAAACAGAAAAGGGAGACATCGCATTCCAGAGCAAGATCGCCATCGCGAGAAAACAGCAACATCATGTCAAGCTGCCATCACAACCACCGCCGGAGACTTATCCGACGCAGCCGAGATGTCGTCCGGTTCAGAGCTCCGGGCAGAGGATCTCGGCTTCTCATGCAACAGCTTCAGACGGCACCTCACGCGCGAAATGCAATAGTTTAACGGTGCCGTGTCGCGGCCAAAGACGGGATGATGTGCGCTCCTGACGATCCTGTCTAAACATCTTCTTCCCGCGACCTAGTTTCTTAATAATCCGACATGTGACATGACAGCCCTGTATGTAGGTCTACCGAGGGGCATGCTCATCAGTGACAGCTCGTGTATTGTAATCTGTAGCAGCAAAGAATGGTTAAGTAAGATTAGGGGTGTGACACGGTCTGATTCTCCTTGGATTTGATTCATCGATATTGCGTCCCACTAGAAGTACCCTCAGATAAATCACCATATGAGTACTACCGTACGGCTTTGCTTTCGTTCATGCCAGCGATTGTAATACTGCCCGGAGAAGATAAACCAATTGAGCCGAAGAACAGGTTTGGAGTTGCAAGATTCAGTTATGGGCGCGACATGTCAGAAAGCAGTCTGGCTCAACCTACCTGTAGATGACAAATGTTCGGAACAGCACACTGCACGAACAGCCCCGACCTGTGATTTCTAAATTGCGTACAAGTTGAATTAATTTGGAAAGCCACCCTCAATCTATAGTATCAGATGCTATATAGTGCTGCTTTGTATACTACTCCAAAGATGCCCTTGATTTCGTGGGATATAATTAATTGTAAAATATTGGGCGTCAGTGTCGATCTTCGTATGTGTTCTTGGTGGAAGTATTTTGTTTCCAAATACTTACTAAATAAAAGGCGCTTTAGCATCAACGCGTTCTTTCAGGACGTGATCGCATCAGCGTGAGAGGAAAAGAACAAGAAGAGTGCAATGTTTTTTGATATACATTTTTTCGGGAATAATTTGTTTGCATCTTTGCGTGAATTGGTCTTAGGGTTTAAACGCAAGTTGACAATTGTATAACGAGCTATCAGGTATCTTCAACTACTAGCGTTATTTATATAAACAAGTCATGTGCACGCATTCAAAGTTCAATCTTGGTGTCCTTGTAGAAGTTGTAAAGTCGACGTTGCAATGTATGTCGTCAACCAAGTAGTTCTACGTATGCGTAGCCACAAACGGGAAGCCGTTGATCAAATCCAGAGAAGAGAAAAGTTGAGATGTCAAATACTCCTGCGTCCTTACGACCCCTTTACCTTGGAGAAGAAGAACAGGTACCGGGTGTCCGGGTCGTCTGTTTTCACTATGTTGTCTGCTGGACCTTAATCTTCAGACTAAAAAGAAGGTCAAGAAGAAGAAAGATGGATGTGATCAATTCATGCGTACACAGAAATGAACTGACGGTGAAGCAACAAATAGCCGCCCGCAGTTACGTTGGTTCAGTTATCTCGATCGGTCTGATCGATCTCACGCTTTTTCCACGGGCAAATGATGGTCTGATGTGACAGCAGTTTACCGGTGGTCGTCCTACTCGTGCGCCTAACCTAATCATCTATCCGAAGGACATGCGTACGTGGAGCTGATTATGTACATCGAGCTCCCGTAAAGACAGCGCTTAATTAAATCGTGTCCGTAAAGACGGCGGATTAATTAGTTGAGTGAGTCATCGGGTCAATCATCATCATCATCCGTGCTCTTCCGTTCAAGCCCAGGCGGCAGGCTCACACGCACACGCCGGCGGCAGCATGACTTGCCCGCTTATTATAATTTACAATGCTTGATTTTTATTGTTCAGTTTAGTGGAGCCACTTCATTCGGAAGCTTGTGCGGGAAACCAGAAAAGTTTGAAGAATGCTGTCAAGGTCGATCCCGAGCAGCTTGGCTCTTGGCGCAATTAGTTACAAGGCCGGTGACCTCACCAAATTGATGCAAGGTGGAAGCTGGGAAGTTAATGTCCTCCTTGTTAAAATGCGAAGGGGGTTTTCATAGATCAAATAATTCAATCAGGATAGAGTGGAACCACGGGACAAACAATCGAGAGCACATAGAATTTGCGGTCAACGACACAGCAAGACAGGAAAATGAGTACCAAAACAGTGTATCTTCATTGCGGAAACTGCGCAAGTAAGGAAAATGAGTAATTATACGAGTGCATTCACCACGGTAAATATTCAAAACAGACACCAGTACTTGTTTCCCAAGCCAAAACACATCCTAGAATTCACAACCTGTGACATTGATAAGAGACAGACAAGAGACACATCCTAGAATTCAGAACCTCGGACATAGACAACAGAGACAATAGACAACGACTGAATAGAGAAGCATAAGGTGGCAGCTAGCTATAACAAGCTTTAGCCTTTAAGCGCAGTTAACTTCTTGACACACTACTGCCGTGATGGTATCTCGATCATTTGATTTAAACTCCTTCGGCATAGGATAAGGCTGGCCCACGCCCATCAATCTCTAGATCTGAAACAAACGGGAGGAACGGTCAGATGAAATATTATGACACTAAACAGCAGACAAAAAAAAATCAGGTCAAGGAAAAAATGTGCATACAGCTGCCTTCAAAGTGTTCTTGCGTAAGCAGAGCAAAACCGAGCTGTTGCAGCTGTGGCGTCCTTCCATGGGCCAGCACAGTCATTGGGTTGGATGATTGCTAATCAGAGTCTTCATAGAAACCCTCGTCATCAGAAGCCTCATCAAAAGATCGGATATCTAACTGATATCGCAGCATACCACCAATGCCACCGAATCCTCTACAGAACTGTGATCCCTCTTGTGATTTGTTAGTGACAAACTCAAGCGAGCAACCGAACTTCTTGTACTCATTAGCGAACCATTCCAATAAAGATATTTTTTCCTGAACTTCCAGCTCAGCATTAGTCTCAGAATCACGGAAATTGCTCTGATCCGCTTCCTGCTCTTTGTTCAGATGTTTGATAATAATTTCCCCAGAGACACTGTGCTTTAGCGCATATCTGTTGATATCGAGATTCTCCCACACTATCAGAGTCTCAACAGCACCCATTTCAAGAGCCTTTAGAGTGTCATCGACACCGAAGACATATTTCCCAGTATCTTGACTGATCTCTTCAAAGTACTTGCCAATTAACTTCTTCTCCTGTATGAACTTGACATTTGCTAGAATCTCAGCTGACAACTCAATAGCTTGGTTGAAACCATTCTCGCCACCATAAGAAACATCAACCACATTGAGTATCTTGACTTGAAGTCTCTGATCAAACATATCAGATTGGCTCAGCTCTGTCTTGAAATCAGCAGAACCAGCAAGAATTAGTCCAGAGACATTAGGCTGACTTGTCGCTGGATTGATGAAAAACTGAGTGGCAAGCTCAGCGGTTTTTCTGACATAGTTATGACGTTTTTCCATCCGAAGACGAGCAAAACGTAGAGCTGACTGCCCTCCTCTACCGTGCTTCTTTGGGAGATCGACGGTGAATTTGTGTAGCACCTCACGGGTATTTCCACTTAGTGTGCCAAAAAGAGTACCATTACCATCCATAACAATGAAGCCAAACTTGTCATCAGATTCCAAGAGCTCATTTAAGGCCTCAGTGTGGAACTTGTTATCACAAAGGTAGAGTGACACATTTATAGGCTTGAATGGCTCAAAATCAATGGTAACTTTCTTTTCCTTTCCATCATCAGTAACAATGGTTCCAGTATAGAGAACTAAACCATTGGGAGGAACTCTGTTATAGAGCTTCAGCCTCTGCTGGGCTGAGGTGATGGCACCCAAAACAGATTGGCGATTCACTCTACTCTTTATGTTGGATGCAGTACCATACTCATCACCTAACATCTTTGCCACTCGAGCAACCTGATCACGTGGAGGCATAATAAGAGAGATCATGCTCGTGCCATTGCCTCTAGCTGACTCCAGTGCCTTTATGAGCTTCTTAATCTTCCAGATTTCAATGTTCCTATCAGTTTCCTGGCTCTCAGACATCTTGATAGATCGTGGATGAGACTAGTTCACCTGTAGACAGTCAAACACACACACCAACAGAATGAGGGGCTTGAAATAAGAACTTTCATCTGCTCAGTTCCTCAACAGAAACTATTGTGAATGAATTAAATTGAAGAGGAGAACTTGTCAACATATTGACACAGATGCTGCATATAATTAATTTTATTGTTAGACCAAGTTGCATTCATGGTACCCGAACTAGGCAAGCAACTACGGTCCAAATTACATTATCACAACACTTTATTCATTAGAAAATAAAAAGGAAACGACAGACACAAGCACTAGCTACTAAAAGTCTAAAACATTGATTTGATTGTAGAAGTGAATTTATGGAAAAGAGCATACTTTAAAGTTTAAGCACAGAATGCAGTGAAACTGAAACAAAACTACTTTACTGGAACCAGCATAGTTTGAACCATACAGAGAAGGAAGCAGCAAAACAAAATAATATTTATCAACATGAGCTTGTAGACAAAAGTATATCAGACAAAACAATTTCCCAAAACAAATTTGATATGTGCAAGAAAACTCTGCAGCAATAGCAATCAGCCTGCCAGAATGTTCACTAAGCACAGCTGTTATTGATTTTGAGTACCAACTGTGAACTACGACAGTCTAGGAAAGGTTATTAGTTGGTTCATAATGGAATTTATTTTTCATTTGGACAAATAAAGTTCAAGCAGCTATATAAGCCCGCAATAACTGAAGAACATATAAAACCATACTCAGTAAAGATCTGAAATAGTTCTCCAGTGAACCAATGATATCAAAGCATGCAGTCATCATACAAATGCAAAGCGGGTCCTAGGAATAACCTAGCAAAATTGGCTACACATATCACAAGTTGGCAAATCTATAAAGAAGCAAGCATGCGCCAGCCAGCATAGTAAACACAACTAATAACTTAGTGAAACACGAAATTATGCTCATATTTTATAGTATGATCAATAAATATGTCGCAGGCAGACTGAAGGGCACTGCAACAACATTGACCTACTTAATACTTGATCTATAAAATAAGAGAGAGGATCTTAGGCAAGTGACAAATAGGATATTGCTTTGAACTGGTAGATTATGATATTACGCAATTGAACAAACTCGACAGTATTTCTAGCCAATGTCCTACTATCACACAAACCCTACAACTGTTCCCTACACCCAAAGGAATTAGCCCAAGTAATGATGAAGCAGTCTCAAACAAAGCATAGATCGATCAGCACCCACCTAAAACTGGCGAACGAAGCGCTCAAATCGCAGAAAATCTGCCAACTAGCGCGCTCCTCTCGCACAGATCCCGCAATTCGTAAGGTAGCGCAAACACAAGGTGAGATACTACAGAAATCTCGAACGTAAATCCGACTCAGATCAACGCATACCAAAGCGCAATCAGACACGACAAGGTCACGCAGCGAGGACTACGCGCTCAGCATCGAATCGCGACCGAATCTAGCGAGATCGGGCTAGGGATCGTTACCGAGGAGGAAGGGGGCGGCGAAGAGGATGACGGCGACGGGAGGGGAGCGCCGACTTCACGGTGGTGGCCGGGTGCAGCGGGTTGGGGGAATCCTCTCCTCTGGCTGTCGGCGGTTTAGGAATAAAGTGCGATAAGTCTCCGCCGTCTTTTTTATTATAGCACCTGGTGTCGTGGTGGAGCTCGGACTCGGCCCGCCGCAGCCAGCTCGCGGCTTGGTCAGCCTTGTGGGCCGGTGGCCGGTTAGCCAATTTAGATATATGGGCCTAGGACGGTGGACCTCAAAAACCCCGTTTTTTTTCTTTAGAAAAGGGCTCACCGCCCGTTCCATGTAAGAAATCACAGGATTATTTTCCGGTAAAGAAAATCTTTACTATTAAACGTGGATCGGTGGTGTCCGTACGTCCAAAAACCATGGTACGTCAAAAAGATAATGTTACCTCGTTCGTGTGTTCCCGCACAAAAAACCGTGTAAGAAAACCGGCCAGAATTAACCCCGCACCAAGCAAAGAAAACCAGAATCCAGATGAACGACGCACACGATTCCTTTATCCGATTCCGACCCACCTCCCGTTCCGCATAAAAAAAACATGGCACGTTTGGCACGTCGCCACCATGTTAGAATCCCTTCCAGATACGTCAATACTTCCAGATACGCTTCAATCCAATTAATTGGGGTGTACAAAGGGCTAATAAAGGCTCCAGGAGAGACGTCCGGTGCCCCTGGCCGGCCGGCTACCCCGCACCAACATAATCCTTCCTACGTGATCACGCTGCTGCCGATGATATGCCGGATGCGTGCTATCGGTGGATCGCGTCCGGCAGGCCGCCGCCGACGCGAACGCAGAGCATCACCATGTTCCTGATGACAACGATTTCAGCGGGAGAAACGCGCTGTCGCCGGAGCGTCCGAAGAGCTAGCCTGGGTGACAGCGACGCACACGCGGAGCAGAGAAACACGCGCGACCTGCTGAGGCCGCATGGATAGCAAGCGCGCAAGGTTTCCCTTGCAGATCGGCGTGGTTCATGAATTGATGGGCAAAATTTGAGGTCTGCTCATGGGTTAGTTTGGATCCTTCTTGTGCAAAAACTGACGATGAGCACTCTGAATCTTTGGTAGTATAAATATCAGCGTGCGGCTACCTAATCGGCAATCTGCCATACAACTCCGTCGAAGTTCTCGGCGGTCAAGTTTCCCCTCTCATTAAATTAGAAGTCATAACTGTATCGATGTATCAGATACTCAGATTGCTTATGTTTCATGCAATGCCTTTTTGCCGCAAGAAAATACTGTAGGCATGCCGTAGTCGTTGAGGATCTATCTGCAGTTCTTTGCGCGGCAACCTTTCTCCATGTACTGCAAATACCAGAAGAACAAAGCTGGTACGCATCACTAGAGTGGGATATGCAGTCATCGTAAGTCTTACTGCTGGCAAACAATTCCTAATTAGAAGTTCTTTCATGTCTTTTTGCTTTGTTGGCGGCAACTGAACAAAAGGAAAGGGATTTTCGTTTGTTGTTGTTTCAATGATTATGTCACATAAAAACAACACAAAAGAATTAGAATAAGCGCATGTTTGGAAAATTTCAGCGCAACTGCATCTACTACCATTTACGGTAATCTACGTCTTGGAAATCTACGTCTGGTACTCAGGTCATGGTATTTTCCATTTACGGTAATGTGTGCTAGGAGTACTTGTACTTAGCCGCAACTACTTGGATATATACTACTGCAAAATACTGATGCCATGTAGTTTTTGTTTGTATTGGGATTGTTTTGCGTGCAACTGAATCTGATACTGGTGTACTCTTGGATTAACATGAGTATATCCCTCTTCTTTAGGGAAGGTGTATCTCAACTTTATTTGTTCGTAAAAGCTAAACATTTTTTCCTTAAAATAACATTTTTGGAATCATTGGCTAAGGACATTTATTTTCGTTTTACCCATGTCAGTAACACACATATATTGAGCTCAAGTCCAAGCTTTGATAAGGACATTTTAGGAATATTGCTAAGGGTGCAGAATGATCAGCATTGGGGATGGAGATGAAAACGCTTTAGATTTTGAAGCAACTTTGGTCGGGCAGCAGCAACGCGCGGGCACTTTGCTAGTATTTAATATTATGAAGATATTGATTACATCCGACCTACGCCACAACGCCATATATTAATGATAGTATAGATTTACATATTCAAAAAAGAAGAAGCTAAACGAAAAGTCTTGCAATAATATTTCAGTACTTACAGCAACAACATAAACATGAGAACATAGGATACATATAGTCCCAGAATGCCCCACACATACACACACACACGCACGCAGTTTTACACGACTTTCATTAGCCCGAATAATCGGGCTACCCAATTGCATCATCATCGTCAGTCATCATCCATGGAACAACATCAACTTCATCAATATGCTTCTTTCATCCAGGTTTCGACCACATCGACGGTGGTCAGTGGAGCCTTGACATGCCCGGCGATCCAACACTCCACTTACACCTTTTAGTCTCCCTCTTTCTCCTTTCAGACACGGAATTTTCCAATACTGCTATAAGCCACTTTTTGAAAAACATAAATCACTCTTAAATCTTCACAAGGATCATAGAGCAGCCATATGTACAGCGTTACAAATTTTATGTGATTTCTCACAGATCCACAAAACTAGAAACATGCCACCTCTGTTCCAAAGCTCAAGGTTTTTTATAACAAAATCAAACCATGTAAAGTTTAAACAAACTTTTAGAAGAATCTGTCAATAAATATGGTATTTTGTAGATACCATTTGAAAATTTATTTTATTATCCATCTAATGATATCGATTTTGTATATTACATGTTAATGAATTTTGGTAAAATCTTGGTCAAACATGACGTGATTTAACTTTCCAAAAATTATATAAAACCCTTTAGAATTGAGGTAGTAGCAAATTAAGTTGCTCAATAACACGGTTACCAGAGGAGATGAGATTCTCCAAAACTCTCTACCAACTACACCATCGCTCAAAGAATAAATGCATATACAACGGCGATCAAGCCGACGCGGGTCCGCGGTACGCCGACGGACGTTCCGGCCGGCCCTCCGTCGCGATCATCTTCACCTCCACGTCAGTCAGGAAACGGCATCTCCTCCTATCCTACGCACGGCCCTCGCCGCTCCAAAGACACTCCCTATCACGCGTTAATTACACGCCTTTTCAGCCAAATTCCACCGGTCAATCGCGCGCGCCATATGCCATATTGCCAATTGCCATCGCCACATAAATTACCGCACGTACGTCCATTCAAATACGTGCTGCGCTAGTTCCTGCTACTAGTGCTACCGCTTCCTTTAAATCCGTTATCGGCACTTACTTTGGCGTCTCTTTTTCCAGACGACGCGGACCGCTCCATCGCTTTTGGCGCTTTCGTGGAGGTCGCCCGGCGGTGGACGTTGCTCCGCGCTCGATCGACTCCACATCGGACCGGAGGTACGTCTTCCCGTACTCTTCTTCGAGTAGGGAATACCTTTACTCACTCGGTGCTTTGCCAAGTGCGAAAATTAAGAGTCAAGAAGGTGACTAGCGTAATTCACACAACGACTCGAATCGACACGAGCTGATCGGAACGGAACGGGGCAGAAAAAACAATGACTACTTGTGGCTAATGCTGCGAATCGCGAAACATTGACTCGTCCTCTTCCTTCCGGTCGTTTCTTACCAATTCGGAATTGGAGCACACGATGGATCACCTAGGAATAAGTAATCATTCTTCTAGCTAGCTACCTAAGCTAGCAAATCTTCATCTTGACGATCTTGGTTGGTAGTTTTATATATATACTTCCACTTGGTGAGAACTAGATTTGGTCTTGCACCCACTCAAATATACACGTCTTTGCAACTCATGACCACTGATTGACTGGACCGAACGAAGTAGAAATGCTATTTGTGCCAGTCGGTTAAGCATGCGATCTAGGTTTAAATCCGTACAATTTCGTCCTAGGCCTAGGGCACTGGATCGATGACCCAAACCCTAGAAGGCCAGAAACATTTGCGCCCAGATGTACCACTGCATGCGGGCCCCCTTCGTGCAAAGGTGAGACGTGACCGGGGCAGGGAGGATGGTGGAGCGAACAACAGGGCCTCGATGGCCTTCGTTAGT
The DNA here is from genome assembly GCF_022539505.1 of Lolium rigidum. Classification (NCBI taxonomy): domain Eukaryota; kingdom Viridiplantae; phylum Streptophyta; class Magnoliopsida; order Poales; family Poaceae; genus Lolium; species Lolium rigidum. The sequence goes on from NC_061514.1 coordinate 269,916,004, forward strand.
GCATGCGGGCAAGTGTGGAGGAGCGGCGAAACCTTGGCGGTGACCGAAACAAAGGTGCGGAGTAGAGGGGTGCGATGGTGCGGGCTAGAGGTTGGTGTCGTGTGATCAAACCATGGAGGCGGCAACAAGGAGGCCCGGCAAGGAAGGATACATGTCATGCACCGGTTAGGCACCTCGTGTTCCTTTTTTTTCCACGTGGAGTGCTAGTCAACCAAGGATTTGCGGCAATGATAGCAAGGAGCTCAGGTGGCGGCGGTGTGAGGCTGCATGCATGGACGGTGATGCCCCAATCATTGGAGGTTTTGCCGATCCAGCGGCGATGGACTTTGTCGATGTCGTCACCCTCCTAGATTGTACCCCCTTCTTTCGAATAAATATGGCACTCTCTTTTTTCTTGGTGTTTTCTTTGGATAAAAATTACAAAAAAAAATATTTAAAAAATATTTGTATAAATTAGCATTAGTAGAAAATGTTTGTAATACAATTTCAACCATAGTAATTGTATACTCCCTTCGTCCGTAAAAAGATATCGAATATTTGTCTAAATTCAGAAGTATCTATACACTAAAGGTTGTCTAGATGCATCTAAATTGATATGTATTTATAAATTAAAGTGTCTAGATGCATCTAAATTCATATGTATTTATAAATTAAAGTGTCTAGATGCATCTATATTTCGATAAAATTACGGTATTCTTTTATGAGTGAAGATAGTACTTACTATAATATAGCAAATATTTTGTTCCATGAATTTTTTCGGTTAAATTTCGTTTTAAAATACCTGTACGCCGTGTTTATCGAAACGGAGGTAGTCATGCACAGAAGTACCCAAGAACTTGAACAAGTCGAAACTGACGCGATAAGAGCATGCAAAACGCTGTACGTACGCCGTAGGTACGTGTCGGCCACGTGACCCGTAGGATAGGTAGAGGCCAAAAGGGTGTGAGATCCGGAGATGCTGCTGCTGCTCGCCTCCAATTCCGAACGCTGCCATTTCGCTCACTTTCACGAACGGGACGTCCGAAACCGTCAAATCAGGGAAACGGGGAACCCCTCTCGCCCGCTCGCAAGCTAGCGCTGCCGACCGCCACGGCACCCACCTCGACCTCTGCCTCCCAACCGAAGCAGCCCCGGGCAAGGCAAGTGAGCAGGGCTGCGTGAACCGGGTTCACAGCGGGCTCCACGTACCTTGTGCTACTGTAGGGTGGGGCCACCGCGCGGCGTGGTAGGACATGATCGCTTCGGACGCGCCCTGCCGGCCTCACGTGCGCGGGCCGTACGTTCCCGGGCGCTGGGTCTGGTCGCACGTGTCGCTCGATCAAACTCCTCGTCCCCACGCCGTCCTGCCGGTTCGTCCCTGTCCCTAGCCAGATGCTCCGTGTCCCCCGCTCGATTCCCATCGGGCGGCCCTGCCTTCGCGCCATTTGTCACGTACCACACAAGTGCTGTCCGATTAGATCCAACGGTGGCGGTGCCTTTTCTTGTAGCGACGAAGAAAAAGTAAATGGAAAAGCATCGATTAATAATGCGATTAATTTAAGAAACCCACCCGACCCGATCCCCCTTATTTCTTCCGCCCTTCGCGTCGTCTCCTCGCCAAAACGCAACGCACCAATTCCACCTCACCTCCTTCTCCTCCGCGGCATTCCCTCCCACCCGGACCCGACGGAGCGGATGGACTCGGACGCCTCCATCTCCCCGCGGCGGCGGAGCTGCTACAGCGACAACGGCGACTCGTCCTGCTCGGAGCCCTTCAGCGACTGCGGCAGCGACGACTCCCTCACCACCTCCTCCCCGCTCAACCCCGCCGCCGCAGCATCCATCCACCGCCTCCTCCTCTCCTGCGCCGCCGACGCCTCCCCCACCACCATCACCTCCCTCATCACCACCCTCACCGCCCCCACCACCCCCCTCGACGCCCTCCGCCGCGCCGCCATGGAGCTCCGCCTCCTGGCCAAACACAACCCGGACAACCGCGTCCGCATCGCCTCCTCCGGCGCCATCCCCCCTCTAACCGCCCTCCTCGCCCACCCCGACCCGCTCCTCCAGGAGCACGCCGTCACGGCCCTCCTCAACCTCGCCCTCTGCGACGCCAACAAGGCCCTCCTCCTCGACGCCGGCGCCGCCCGCCACCTCGTCCGCGCCCTCAAGGCCGCCGCCTCCCCCGCCGCGCGCGAGAACGCCGCCTGCGCGCTCCTCCGCCTCGCCCAGCTCGACGCCGCCGCCGCCGCCGCCGTCGGCCGCGCCGGCGCCGTCCCGCTCCTCGTCAACCTCCTCGAGGCCGGCGGCCCGCGCGGGAAGAAGGATGCTGCGACGGCGTTGTACGCGATCTGCGGCGGCGCCCGCGAGAACCGGCTCCGCGCTGTGCAGGCTGGCGCGGTCAGGCCGCTGCTCGACCTCATGGCTGACCCCGAGTCCGGGATGGTCGATAAGGCCGCCTACGTGCTGCACTCGCTTGTGGGGATTGCGGAGGGCCGCGCGGCCGCTGTGGAGGAGGGCGGCGTCCCCGTGCTTGTGGAGATGGTCGAGGTGGGCTCGTCCAGGCAGAAGGAGATCGCCACGCTCTCGCTGCTGCAGATCTGCGATGACAACGCCGTGTACCGCACCATGGTCGCCCGCGAGGGCGCCATCCCGCCCCTCGTCGCGCTCTCGCAGTCATCCTCCGCCCGCCCAAAGCTGAAAACCAAGGTAACCATAGCAATCGCACTTGCTCCTCGCCTTTCCGCCGTTCAGATCATCAATAGAAGAACTCGCAATTTCAGAAACGCTAATCTCTTTTGTGATGATGATTGTGCAGGCTGAGTCGCTGATCGAGATGCTGCGGCAGCCGCGGAGCGCGAGCATGCGCGCAAGGCCGGCGGCCATGGTTGCGGCAGAGTGATCGATACACGTCCGTTTCAAATTGCGTGCGTTTTTCTTCACCTTTTGTTCACAGTGGCGAGAAGAGCCGGCCGGAAGGTCGGCCGGCGTGCACGCCCGTGTAAATACCAAGAGTGCAGCGAGTTTGTTGCGTCCCGCGAGCGAGTGTACATTTTCCCTCAAGCGAGATGGTGTCATGACACTGTAAAAAATCTCTTGTCCCCTTTGTTCCCTTATTTTGCTTCTTTTACCAGCTTGGTTTCCTTCGTTCCTCGAGCGAGCGAGGGAGGAACCCCTAGTTCGTGTGTGCGGTGAAACGGCTCACCGAGCTCTGCTGTGTGACCGACCGAGTGGTGTGGAGTGCTAGTACATCAGGAATCAAAATCATCTTCTAACTAGGACTTGTTCCTGAAAATCACGGGTTGATCTTGAACCGCAATCCGACCGTGCCGTGACATTCTCGCGTGCGTTTCGATCGCTTCATTCTCATTCTCAGGATCCTGTGGCAGCAAACGGGCCGAGCCGTTGGTGACTTGGTAAATCAGCAAGCAACCTTTGCCGGTTCAACCGAGCACGACAGCTCGGAATTTTCTAGCGGTCGCTCTGCCGTCGTCTACTCAGCCGGGTCTCCTGCGGAGGCCACCAAAAGCTGGTTTCGCCTGCTGCCGTTTGTGGCCTAGAAGACAATGGGTGGGCCCGCCCGGCGGTAAAGCTGAAAGATCTTGCGCTGCCCCCGGTAGGTTGCTTGATCTTCGTCCCCTGTAGCGGAAAACGACGCTGCTCCTTGGCTGAATCTGGCCGCTGCTGGTTCTTTTCGGCCCGGGGCCCAGCCCTCGTTTCTTTCCCGGGGCGGGGGGCGTGGAGCGCATGCCGATCCCATCCCCTATCGGGCCCGTGGTTGTTGTTGGTGAAAGAGTAGGGAACGGATAACTGGACACGTCGGTCGTCCTTTCTCGATCTGCACTTGTACGTGCTTTGCTGGACTGTGCACCTTTTCGGAATGACGTCGGGCCATGGCGCAACCGTTGCGGCATATTCCTTTATGCCATCTCCATCCGGACCATCCAAATGGTTATGCAGGCACGCTCGAGCGAGGCGACGTAAATGGACGATTCGGGTGGACCGACTCATCCGTACCTCAGATTTGGGTAGCTGATGCATCGAGACGGACAACGAGCGCATCCTCCCTTGTCCTTTCTTTAGCCTACTCGGTTCCTCCTGCTAGTGGGATGAAGCCATTGTAAACTTCTCCTCTACCCCAAACCCTTGCATGCCTATCCGTCGTCATCCGCAGGCAGCGATGTCGTCTCCTCTTTTCGTTGCCTATCCGCCGGCCGACCCAAACGGGCAAAAAAGGACCGTTTGGATCACCGATTTGGGTCGGCCCGCTGGGGAAGCCCTTAGCGAACGTGTAGTTTCATCTCCGGCCACTCGGCGAGTTCTTTGACCTAAAAAATCCCCAGACTCTAGATCACTTAACTTAGGGTATCTCTAAGGGTTCGATCCAATTCCAGACACGAAATGCGTCTGTTTTTTCAGTTTGAGTCAGATCGTGGACACAAAACCGGTTGCACGGTGATCCGTCTCAAACGTATCTATAATTTCTTATGTTTCATGCTACTTTTATGATGATACTCACATGTTTTATACACACTTTATGTCATTATTATGCATTTTCCGGCACTAACCTATTGACGAGATGCCGAAGAGTCAGTTGCTGTTTTTGGTTTCAGAAATCCTACAAAGGAAATATTCTCGGAATTGGACGAAATCAACGCCCAGGGTCTTATTTTTTCACAGAGCTTCCAGAAGACCGAAGAGCATACGAAGTGGGGCCACGAGGGCCCGTAACCATAGGGCGGCGCGGCCTGCATGGGGCCCGTGCCGGCCTATGCGGTGGGCCCCTCGCGCCGCCTCCAACCCTACCCTTCCGCCTACTTAAAGCCTTCGTCGTGAAAACCCCAGTACCGAGAGCCACGATACGGAAAACCTTCCAGAGACGCCGCCGCCAATCCCATCTCGGGGGATTCAGGAGATCGCCTCCAGCACCCTGCCGGAGAGGGGAATCATCTCGCGGAGGACTCTTCATCACAATGATCGCCTTCGGATTGATGTGTGAGTAGTTCACCCCTGGACTATGGGTCCATAGCAGTGGCTAGATGATTGTCTTCTCCTCATTGTGCTATCATGTTAGATCTTGTGAGCTGCCTATCATGATCAAGATCATCTATTTGTAATGCTACATGTTGTGTTTGTTGGTATCCGATGAATATGGAATACTATGTCAAGTTGATTATCAATCTATCATATATGTGTTGTTTATGTTCTTGCATGCTCTCCGTTGCTAGTAGAGGCTTTGGCCAAGTTGATACTTGTAACTCCAAGAGGGAGTATTTATGCTCGATAGTGGGTTCATGCCTCCATTGAATCTGGGACAGTGACAAAAAAGTTCTAAGGTTGTGGATGTGCTGTTGCCACTAGGGATAAAACATCAATGCTTTGTCTAAGGATATTTGTGTTGATTACATTACGCACCATACTTAATGCAATTGTCTGTTGTTTACAACTTAATACTGGAAGGGGTTCGGATGATAACCTGAAGGTGGACTTTTTAGGCATAGATGCATGCTGGATAGCGGTCTATGTACTTTGTCGTAATGCCCCGATTAAATCTCATAGTAGTCATCGTGATATGTATGTGCATTGTTATGCCCTCTTTATTTGTCAATTGCCCAACTGTAATTTGTTCACCCAACATGCTATTTATCTTATGGGAGAGACACCACTAGTGAACTGTGGACCCCGGTCCATTCTTTACATCTGAAATACAATCTACTGCAATACTTGTTCTTTACTGTTCTTCGCAAACAAACATCATCTTCCACACTATACATCTAATCCTTTGTTTACAACAAGCCGGTGAGATTGACAACCTCACTGTTACGTTGGGGCAAAGTACTTTGATTATGTTGTGCAGGTTCCACGTTGGCGCCGGAATCCCTGGTGTTCCGCCGCACTACACTCCGTCACCAACAACCTTCACGTGTTCCTTGACTCCTACTAGTTCGATAACCTTGGTTTCATACTGAGGGAAAACTCGCTGCTGTACGCATCACACCTTCCTCTTGGGGTTCCCAACGGACGTGTGTCAACACGCCAACATCAAGGATTTTTTCTGGCGCCGTTGCCGGGGACCTGAAGAAAAATTACACCACAAAGATTTCTATCTCCCGCGTCAACTGCACGCTGATGACCCACAAGTATAGGGGGTGTATCGCAGTATCTTCGATAAGTAAGAATGTCGATCCCAACGAGGAGCAGAAGGTGTTGACAAGCAGTTTCGATGAAGGATTCACTGTAAATGCTCACGAGACAAGTATTCGGGGGTTTTGATGTAACAGATGAATAAAGTACAAGTAAGTAAAGCGCGAGAGTAATAATTGCAGCGAGTGGCCCAATCCTTTTTAGCACAAAGGACAAGCCGGTTTGTTTACTTATAATGACCAAACGTTCTCGAGGACACACGGGATTTTAGTCTAGTGCTTTCGCTACATACGGCTAATTAATCTTCAAACGGCTAATTATAATGTTCTTTCGCTACATACGGCTAATTATAATGTGCTTTCGTTTGAAGATTAATCAGCTATATGAAGCGAAAGCACTAGACTAAATTCCCGTGTGTCCTCAAGAACGTTTGGTCATTATAAGTAAACAAACCGGCTTGTCCTTTGTGCTAAAAAGGATTGGGCCACTCGCTGCAATTATTACTCTCGCGCTTACTTACTTGTACTTATTTCATCCGCTATATCAAAACCCCCGAATACTTGTCCGTGAGCATTTACAGTGAATCCTTCATCGAAACCGCTTGTCAACACCTTCTGCTCCTCGTTGGGATCGACATTCTTACTTATCGAAGATACTACGATACACCCCTATACTTGTGGGTCATCAAGACTATTTTCATCGGCGCCGTTGCTGTGGAGTGAAGCGCTATTGGTAAGTGGAATTGGTAAGGAAAACCTTTACTGTTTGTGCTGATTTTATTTCTGCCTGCTGCTATAATTCATTATGGAGAGATCTTCTCTTAAATTTCTATTTGGGAAATCTACTACTACTGCAACGGTAGTGGATGAGGCGCCAGGTGAGGAAGAAATACCATATAAAATACCTATGAAAATCATTGAACATGTTATGGATAACCGCTATGAAGGGGATGGAACTGTCCATCCTGGTGATCATTTACTGTTTTTGCATGAATTATGCGGGTTATTCAAATGTGCAGGTATTGCTATGAATGAAGTAAGGAAGAAACTATTCTCTATATCGCTGTCTGGTAAAGCGGCGCATTGGTATAAATTACTGGATAATGGGGATTCTCTTGAATGGGATGATATTGTGCCCCGGTTTTATTCTAAGTTCTATCCTCCAAGTGAAATTCACAAGGATCGGAACCGCATATATAATTTCTGGCCTCATGATGGAGAAAGTATTGCCCAAGCTTGGGGGAGATTGAAGTCTTTAATGCTCAAATGCCCCATTCATGAGCTTCCTGGTAATGTTATTATTGATAATTTCTATGCAAGACTTTCTTTTCATGACAAGACTTTGCTGGATACTTCTTGTTCTGGATCATTTACACGCAACAAAGAAGAGTTTAAAAGGGACCTTCTTGATCGGATCCAAGAAAATACTGAAGGTTGGGAGAACGACAAGGATAGAGAACCAGGAATAATTTATGATTATAAATGCATTGAAGCTTTTATGGATACTGATTAATTTTAGTAATATGAGTGCTACATATGGTCTTGATTCTCAAGTTGCTGCAAATCTTTATAAAGATTTTGCCTCTCATTATGAATTGCCTAAGAAGAATTTTG